>NC_143584.1:30818378-31118378 GCF_048544385.1 Mastigoproctus giganteus | reverse complement strand
ATTTTTTGATAGATCAATTTTTACTGCAATACTCAATTTATTGGAGAGATGAACTGCTCGTGCAGAGATGATTAGCATCACACGCCGTTTTAAGCAGATACTTGCAACACTTGAGCTCACCGCAATAGCAACAGGAGGTGGCTACAAAATTATTACAGTAGTACAAAATTATGATATTAGGGTCCCCGTAAAATGATTACATCTACCCATATATTTATTTGTCTGTAAATTGTGTGTTCTCTGGTCGATTTGCCTGTTTGCTGGACAGAAAAACCCCAGTTTCTGGGGGGAAACCTTGCTATCTACGCCTGAGACCGACTGACTCAGCCACGGAGTGAAAAAAGTCCATTAAAGTTCTTCACGTCATCGACTGGATTCGAACCCGGCGGCCTTTTCCATCCGTGTAGGGAGGACGGTGATGATACCACTGTGTTACCCACACACATTACAGTAGTACAGTATGTACTACAGTTAATTTTATGCAGTTAGATTTAATACTGCATCTTTACTTTTGCTTACATTTCTCTTGACTGCGAATGGCGCCATGTATGGTCTGTAAGTGTTTGTGTGCGTAAGTTTTGATAAATTTTAATTTTTTTATAATAGACTAACCATAGGCTACCCATTTTTAAAACGAGATACAATTATTAGATTGTTAATTCATCTCATACTATTTACTTAATACGATTTTTTATACTTCTTGCTTTTTTCTTCTCTCGAGTTTGTTATACATCGCCTCATGTGCAAACATCAAAAATTAAGCTATTATATACAAAGATATATAGGCTGTGCGGTTCGTCTGTGGGTTTTTTCAAATTGTTGCAAATCTCCAAAAAAATTTTCCAATATTATTGAAAAAAATCCGCGTATAAGTGGACCTGTGCAGTTCAAACCTGTGTTGTTCAAGGGTCAACTGTATATACAAAAAAATAGCAGTACCACATAAAGTAAATGCTATGATTACAGTAAATTCTTATGAAGGGCTGTGTATCACTACTTGTATCCCTAAGACACACAAATATTCAAATAAAATCATAAAACAGTTAATCACCAAACAGTCTGGGACCTAATGAAATAATCACATTGCACTGATGAAATATAAGAAATAAAACATTAAAATAAAGTGAAAAAATAAGTATAGTATAATGGAAAAACCTAAAGAATAAAAGCTGAATATAGATAAATAAAAGTGATAAGAAGTTTCTGTTTTAGCTTAAATTTTTTTATTATATTGTACTTTATTTTTTACTATTTTTATGTTTTGTTGGTAGTCGCAAGGTTTATTTCAGTATGCTTATTCCTTATGTACAAGGCCCATTTTTGCTAAAATGGGACCTGTTAATTCTCACAGAAGAAATTGTTCAGGAAGGGTTTTCGTAAAGGTAACTAGGAGGTATCAGACAGTTTTTAATTCTATAGAGTGGGATCAACTGATGATGTTACCAATGGTGAATTCTAAATGGTGGGAAGCCTTCAGGGACTTAATCTTGGAGGCTACTGGTCTTTTTCATACAAAATAAGAAATACTGTTCAAGGTTCAGGCCTAAATGGACGTCGGATGAATTAATCAGACTCGTGGCAGAGAAGAAAAATGCATGAGATGCATATAAATTATCAGGTGACACAGAAGCCTAAGACAGGTATAAGCTAGTTTGTAATCAAGTCATCACAAAGGAGATTAGGCAGGCGAAGGCATACTTGATACTCATCCAAGGCTGTCAGCTGACTGATTGTCTTAGAAGCTTATTCCCAAGATCCATCTCTTAAACAATTTGCACTAAGAATATCTTGATTATAATAGTAGTTCTTTCTTGTAGATGTTTGGTAGATTTAGATCAGAACTTTAGATTTGTTGTGAATAAATTATTTAATGACCTGCATGTTAGTGTTGCTACTTTCATTAGTTATGTCATGCATCCAGAGTGTCACTTTGATTTCAGTAAAACTTGATTTTCTGGGATATGGGCTTTTTTATATAGTTTAGCAGTGAAGTTGAAAATGTAATATATGTTTATCCCATAATTGGCAGGAGTTTTCTATTCAAAATAACTAAATTATCTGTTTTTTTCTCTTTTAGCAAAAATTTTAAACCTCCTTAAAAATTTAGCAAAGCTGAAAGATTTTACTTTTAAAGAAAAAGGTATGTATTTCACATGTTAAGATAAATAAGCATAATGTACACTGCAGCCAGAATTATCTATACACAGTTGTTTTTTTAATTGCAACAATAAAAGATTGATTCATATTTATGTATTTTGGCTTTTTTTTTTTTTTTTTTTTTTTTTTTTTTATCTCTAAAACCACTCTTCTCTTAACACTTAGTACTGTTTGAGAGGTGATCCCTATTTTTATTTTAAAAATACTAGAACTTTTTACTGAAAAGGGTCAAAATGGCATAAATGCCTCACAGGATGGGCCGTTTTTATATAAATGTCAGTTGGTTAACCTGTTTGCAAGGGAGTCATTGTTGAATCCTATTTGTTTTTAGTTCTTTTGCACTCTGAAAACTAGTCTCTCCCTGTTCACAAAAGGGAATCAAAGAGCTAACTCTCAGTGCCTTCCAATGTACTGTATTTCCCCATGTATAAGATGCACCTTTTTTCAAAAAATTTGGGGTCAAAAAACTGGGTGCATCTTATACAGTGGTTGTAGATTTTCTTACTTTCATTTCCCGCTTTTTTGCACTTGTTGTCTTTGCATTCATTGTTTTGCACTTGTTACCGGTATATTAGGTTATGTTTTGCCATGTTCTGCCCAGAAATGGCTCAGAAAAAATTTTCGTACAGTGCTGAATTCAAGTTATGAGGAGTTGTGTGAATTTTATGATGAATAAAACTTGAGTTCAATAACTTTATGTAATACATTTTTTTTTCAAATTTCGAGCACCCAAAATTAAGGTGAGTCTTTATACATGGGAAAATACGTTAATTTTTTCCCACATTTTTCTCAATTTAAATGTGGAAAAATCATATTGAACAGGATCAAAATAACTCGCAGAGGCACAGGTGTTATTAAATGGTTTTATGTGACCAACAGCATATTAACGGGAATCAGATTTAGACCTGTGTTTTTTTATTTATTTTTTTTTTAATTCTCTTTTAGACCTTTTTTTTTTAACCTGCCTACTAAAAATTATGTAATTAAATGAAGAGAGAACTGTAGATTCATTATTTTTGAAATATGCCTCAACATAAAATGCATGATGCTCCGAAGTCCACTGAGTCATGATTACATACATTCTGCATGGTTTTTGATGTTTATAAACTAATAGCCGTTTTTAACTTAGCTTTTTACACCTGATTCCAGAATTTTTTTTTTTGTGTGCTGTTTTTTTCACAAATCACTTGAGTTGATGTGATAACTTTAAGGGGTGTGTCAGGGTAGTTAACTATACAAGAATACTAAGTCTTAATTGTTTATACAGTAATGTCAGAAGTGTCATCAATAAAATGAGTGAATTCGAACTGCTGGTTAGGACAAGTAAAGGTGATATGGGGCTTACAGAAACATGGTGCCACCCAGAGATAGGGGATGATGAGTTTCAGTATAGTATGGATAATGTATTTAGGAAGGATAGGGAAGATAGGTGGGGTCATGCTTCTTATCAAAAGCAGCCTGAGCACGATGAAAGCTTTCCTGGATTTGGACATTTTTCATGCTAGTATAGAATCTATATGGACGATGGCTTAAAATGCTACATGGCTTCTATTAACTGGGTAGATACCTTGCAGAGAGCGAATACAATTGAATTATGGCATACCTTTTAAAACATCAAAGCCTTGAATGCATATATACTATTAAAAAAATACACCATGAGGAGGATTCCAAGCTGGATAAATAATGAAGCTGCCAGATTATTTGAGCAGAAAAAGACTGAAAAGTTACAGAACAATAAAGAACAATAAAAAGCACTATCTAATACTTACTATCCTCCTCCTATCTAATACTGTCCTCCTCCTCCTCCTCATCTCTAGTAGAGATAAGAGAAAGACAAATCAGAGTGGACCCTTATGTAATGGACATGGGATAGTATTAAATACCCCAGTTGAAGTCGCAGATAAACTCAACAGTTTTTACAGAAGAAAAACCCTTTACATCAATGAGAAATTATGGGAGTGAAGTTGAAAAAAATGTAATTAAGGATGAAATTTCAATGAAAGAAATTTCGAGCCTACAGACCAGTAAGGCTCCTGGGGTTGATGGCATATACCCAATAATCTTAAGGGATGTGACAAGTGAGTGCATCAAACCATTGAGGTTAATTATGAGAGCATCACTGGGCTCAGGAATGATTCCATTGTAGCTCCAATACATAAGGGTAGTTCTAAGGGTGAAGTGGGAAATTACTGCCCAGTTAGTCTAACTTCAGTAGTAGAGGAAATCGTGGAGACAATGATCAAGGGTGAAATTCAGGATCATTTAGATAGAAATGGAATTCTGAAAAATACTCAGCATGGTTTTGTAAAGGGAAAACCATGTTTAACTAATCTGGTTAGCTATTTTGACATTGTCACTCAAGAGCTGGACTTTGGGAATAATTTCAATATTGTTTATTTGGATTTCAGCAAAGCATTTGATTCTGTCCCACATGAGCAGTTACTTTATAAGCTGGAACAGGTTGGAATTGGAAGAAAAATCCTTAGATGGATGGCTTCAGAGCAGGAAGCAGAGGGTTGTGATAAATGGTTATTCCTCAGATTGGGTTGACATAAGTGGGGTTCACCAAGTATCAGTATTAGGACCACTGTTATTTTTGATTTTCATAAATGGCATCAATAAAGGGCTTGATGTCTAAATTTGGAGATAATGTAAAGATTGGTAGAGTATTTAATGATCACTGCCAAGCATAAGGTGGTAGATGACTTTCATCAACCGGTGAAATACCACCACTTCGCTTATTGGAGGCTTGAAGTGGTGAAACCCATGTTTAGTCTCTAGAGCAAAGTTTCCGGCATCCCCCTCCCCCATACTTCTCCTTCAACCCATGCACGGTACTAGGTACTTACGTATTTTTTTTACGGCTATTACGTAATAAAATATTGCTAATGCTTTTGCTTCTATTATAAGCAACTTGTTTTTTGTTTGATTTTTCTATCCAAACAGATGACAGCCGTTCCATCTCTTCTAATTCTTTGTGTCTTAATCTAATGGATTTTAATTACACTTTGAGTTGTTCCTGCTATGAAAGTTTTTATTTTCTCTGCATTCTTTGTAATTCTCGGCGTTGCCTCATTTAGGCCTGTAGCACGTGCAATATCACATGGTCTTTCATTTCGCTCAAAGCGTTTCACAATTTCATATTTTTTCTCTATCGACAGAGGCGGACTGGCCGTAAGCCTTACCGGGGAAACCCCAGTGGGCCGGAGGCCGGTGTGATTTTGGCCATAAACCATAGTATGAGATCACTATAAATTTTTCTGGGTAGGAATTTTTGACCCAGTCCACCTCTTTATCGATATTGCTTTTCTTTTTCTCTCTAAATCTGCAGTGTCTTCACCAGGACGCTTCCTTTTCACACCTGTTTAAGTATTTTACTCATTTTTAGGGAATGAGGCATGCTTGATACACCAACAAAGCTGTGTGCGCGTGTAGCAACTGAATAAATAACACCGTAAAGGCAGAGATACACTATTAACACCTCACATTTTACTAAAGCACATTTCTAGGGGTTACTACCATAAAACAAAAACAATTTCTAGTTGCGTTTCTGCTAATGGAATCTGTTATAAACTGATATTAAACTCAATCTAATTGCATTTGCGATTATACATAGCTGGAATTGTGTTGGTTTTTACGTTATTATGGTGAAATGTGTTTCCCCTTCACTGATATAAAAAACGTAAATACATTTTCAGAATCTTCTCTTCATTCCTATCGTGTTGTGTTCGGTTGGGGTGATTCTGTGTGTGACTGCCATTTCTTGTAAACACAAAGGCAAATCGTGCATAAGCGAATTTGGTTCATGTTATATCGTTCGCCTATTTATAAATAGTGTATGATTGAATTCGTGTAGTGTAAACATGTGTTATACGAGGGCTGACTGTACATTTAAAAATCCTTGGAATTTTATTTGAAATTACAAATATTTGGACATAAGTGTGAGTCTTTTTTTAAATGCATGTTGAGCATTATATAATTGTTTTATAAATCTTTATCTCCGAAACTAATTCAGTTTAATATCCTTTGTAGCAACTATGCAGAATTTTACCCAGGCTTTACTAAATGGTGAGTAGAATTTGAGATGTTTATATTTAATATTTATTACATTGTTAGCATAAAGTAAAGAATAAAAATTCCCTCGCTGCTGAAATGGTACATTTCAGAACAGTTGACTTGTGCAGCTGTTCCGAATTGCATCCTCTCCCCACTAATTATTAACTTGCACTACTCTCTTGGCTTGTCTGGCTTGTTAAGTTGTCTTTAAGCTTTGTGTTTGAGACAGGTACCACAACTTCATTCCGGCACCAAAATAACTCTTCAGTTTTGATCATGAATGTGCTCTGCTAGTTTAATTTTTTAGTTGTTCTTGACCTCTGTAGTAGGATTGTGAGTAAAATATACTAAAATGAAACCAAGCAGAGAAATGAGATTTGGATGGAGAATAATTAATGTTATGCAAATAATATTAATCATTCTTATAATTAATAGTTGTTTCTTAATATTAATTTCTCTTAATTAATATTATAGGATTCTCTTAATATGTTAAGAGAATTATACAAAAGCTGAAATTCATGAGCAGCATAATTTGACATCACAATTTATGGATTCATCAGCTTTGAAGTACATTCTTGATATAGCGAAAGTTGCAATAAAATTATCACATGATGATGTGATGATTCAATTGCAAGGTAACGTTCCTGATATGCTGCATAATGTTGATTTTTTGATTGGAGGTGACTATTGCATCTCTTGCTTTGGTAAGCTTTCTTAGCTTCACATCTAGACTAGGCTTAATTTTGGGAAAAAAAAATCGCAAGTATCACTTGTATTGATATAATTAACTGTGTGAATAATAATGAGTAAATATGATAACAACAAACTTTACCATAACTTTCTGAGCCAGAGTTTCCTAATGTCAAGCAAATGTATATTAGAGAGAGATCCTGTTATGCACATTCATTTGAAGAAACTTTTAAAGAATTAATTGGGTTCTTTCCATGAAAATTTAATTTCCACTTGTGCATTAATAACATGCATTCTGTCCACTTTGCCTTTTAACTGGAAGAAAATAACACTAATTTTCCTTTGTCCTTATAGACATGACTGGGATACCTTTTTCGACAAGCATACATTGTGTAGGTGGGAAAACCTGGAGTAACTTGTGGGAAAGAACTGTGCTCCCCCCCATGCAAGATTGAGATCACCTGCCTATAGTACCCACTGAAAGGACCTTGGAGAATTCTTTCGGTCTCTAAAGGAATCTGAACCCAGACCTCTTTAAACAAGTGATGTGTGACAGCCACTATGACTGTCACTGATGTGTGACTCTGTATCACATTGATTGCCATTTCAGATATTTGATCAGAAAAGGCACTCGAGATACCAACCTGGGGAAAATGTGGCTTCTCACAGCATTTTTAGGAAATGCTTCCATTTTGTGACCAAAAAATCTTAGCCAGTGAGCACTGTGGCCAGATAGAATGAGGAATCTGCTACCTTTCCTCATTCTATGAGAGAGGGTGGCTATCCCTACCAAATTTTGTTTTCACTTTTTAGAACTGAAACAGACCTGAATCCAATAGCTGACACAGATTGAAATATGTGGGTACTTATGTAAGTTCATAGAGCAATTAGAAACTTTCTAAATCAGAGTTCCCCCCTCATGCAGAGTAGTGTAAGTTATGACATGCATTCCTAAAATAGGGATACATGCTGTCTGAAAATTTTAAAAGTGGGTTATACATGCACTCAGTTACTCATTCCTAGTTATGTCACTGTGTGTGTGTGTATATCTGTCTACCTGTCTACTTATAAATTAAGAAGTGGTTTTGTTCAAAAACACTGACAGTGGTAGAGAATGAAAGGGACTTGGGGGTGGTTGTGCAGGCAGATATGAAGTTCTCTGAGCAGTGCAGACGGGCTGCAAGAGTAGCTCATGGAGTATTGTCAATGATATATACAGGAATTTTTCCAGCAGGGATAAGGAGGTGATTATTCCCTTGTATAAGGCAATGGTCAGGCCACACCTAGAGTACTGTATACAGGTCTGGAGGCCTCATTTCAAGAAGGATGTAGAGCTGCTGGAACGAGTACAGAGAAGGGCAACAAGATTAGTGAATGGAACAAAGGGGTGCTCTTACGAAGAAAGGCTTAAGTTTTGCAAATTACAGTGTCTGGAGACTAGGCACCAGCGAGGTGATCTGATAGAGGTGTATAAAGCCTTGAATGGTTTGAGCATGCTCAATGCTGATGGGATTCTTCCTCTATCTCAGAATAATCACCTGAGAGGGCATAAATTCAAATTGAGGAAAGACAGATGTAGGATAGACATGCGGAAGTTTGCCTTTAGCCAGCGGGTGGTTGGTTGGTGGAACAGACTTCCATCCCTTGTAGTGGAGGTTGATAGCCTAAATAAGTTTAAGGCTCAGCTGGACAGGTATTTCGAACGAACAGAGAGGTGAAGTGGAAGTGGGTTTTTTTTTTTTTTTTTTGGCTGATGCTGCATAACTTGCTTTCTTGCATCAAATGCCTCTACTAATGCTAATGCTAAAAGTTAAATAATAAAACTGCCTAGAGATTGAAAGGAACAAGCTTGAAAAAGGCGAAAAAAGAAGCTTACAGATACTGTTATATCTTTGTGTTCTCATAGGCTGGCATCCTGTAAAAGAAACACCTCAACATGCTATTTTTAAATTTACATTTCCACTTCTTAATTTATATTTTACTTTACAATCTCAAGCTGCTTTGTGCTTAAAGATGTGATTACATATCCCACTTTCTTTCTTATGTACATCCCATTAATACAATATACTGTTTAGTATATTTGTTTTGTATATTAGTTATTTGTTTTTATATAATACATCCCATGAGAAAAGTGATAAAAGTCAAAACTGTCACCTTTCAGAAACCATACTTTCTAAAAAATTTCATTTCGATGAGCTTGAATTGTACAAAATTCTGAGTGGAACCCTTCCCCCCCATTCTTATAATCAATTATCTATTTTGCCTTCATAAATTTTGAGGAAGTATTGCAGTACCAATTACACAAGTCTGTAAGATTTAAGAACTCTCCATTCTTAAATCATTTCTGTGGCTTTTATAAGGTTGTATAAGCAAAATGTACGATTAGGGCATTCAAATTTATCGAGATTTCAGCGATTTCCTCACTGCTTTTTGATAACAGAATGAACATACCTTCATTTTGTACGTGGCCTTTAATTAAAACTGAGTAGTATCTATAATTTTTGGCATGTTCGATGCAAGGTTACATCTGGGGAAAAAAATAAATAAATAAAATTCAGCATTGATTCAAGTTAAAGGCATTGCTTTTTTGTTTGTCTTCAACAATCATCAGCTTAGTGGTTAAATGACACTTGTTTCTGTACTTCAAAAATTTGTAATACAGTAATACCCCGAAGTTACGCGATAGGTGGGTCCGACGAAAATCGCGTAAGTCGAATTCGCGTAAGTCGGGGTACAACTTTGCATATAAATACATATAAATTTTGCTTAATTGGGACCAAGGACTAACAAAAACACTAGTTTAGAAGAAAAATATTAATAAAATTGCAGTTCTTTATACATATTAATACAAAATATGTATTAAAAAAAACAAATGACTTACGTAAAAAAGTTATTTCGATGTCGATGGCTTCATAAAATCTAACAAATTCGTCTGACGACACAGCGCGCTCTTTTTTTCACGCAGAATTTCTTCGTAGCAAGCTAATAATTTTTTTTATTCCTTGCTTTGTAGCTATAACGCGTTCTTCGTTGGAGTCTATGTTTTCTAAAATTTTTAAGCCCTTTACAATTGAGCCCTTTTCAATTTTCAACCTGTCAAGTTTGCAATTGTCATGTGCTTTTCGCCGTTGCTTCATTTAGGCCTGTAGCACGTGCAATATCACATGGTCTTTCATTTCGCTCAAAGCGTTTCACAATTTCATATTTTTTCTCTATCGACAGAGGTGGACTGGCCATAAGCCTTACCGGGGAAACCCCGGTGGGCCAGTGTGATTTTGGCCATAAACCATAGTATGAGGCCACTATAAATTTTCCCGGGTAAGAATTTTTGACCCAGTCCGCCTCTGTTTATCGATAATTGCTTTTCTTTTTCTCTCTGAATCTGCAGTGTCTTCAGCAGGACGCTTCCTTTTCACACCTTTTAATTAAGTATTTTACTCATTTTTAGGGAATAAAGCACAATTACAAAACGAGGAGGCACGCTTGATACGCATAAACAAAGCTGCGCGCATGTAGCAACTGAATAAACAACACCATAAAGGCAGAGATACACTATTAACACCTCACATTTCTAGGGGTTACTACCATAAAACAATAAAAATCCAGTTGCGTTTCTGCTAGTGAAATCTGTTATAAACTGGTAGTAAACTCGATCTAATTGCATTTGCGATTATACCGATAGCTGGAATTGTGTTGGTTTTTACGTTATTATGGTGAAATGTGTTTCCCCTTCACTGATATAAAAAACATAAAAGCAACAAAGTTGAATTTTGTTCATCTTTCGCTCTCATTCTCCGCCGTCGCACCGTATATCGATAACATATGAAAAACGACCTTGAAGATAGTGGGCGGCAGCGTTGCCAAACGAAAAAAATCAAGAACCGCGTAACTCCGAGTTCGCGTAAGTCGGGGTAGCGTAAGTCGGGGTATTACTGTACTACTTCCCTTTTTCTAATGAAATTAGAATTACATATTTTTAGCATTATTATATTAATAAATAAATATGGCAATTTGACAATTGTCGCTTTTCTCATGGGGGAGTATGATTATATACATATATGCAGAACCTTAACTGTTGACCTTTTTAATGCAGTTTTAGTATCACCAAGTAAAATGACTCTGACAAACATCAGTCCTGCACCACCAAAAATTGCTGGTAAATATGTTATTTAAATTTTTTAGTTCAAATGTTTCCTTTATTTTTATATGATCTTCATTTTAAAATAAGTTAATTTCCTCCTATGAAATATCTTCAATTTTAGCAGGTAGATCAGCTGCCAGTATTATAAGTTCTAATAGAGATGAAGTACAGGTTTTCAAGTCCAGTGAACTGACTGTGATAAGTAGCAAACCTACACCAAGAATGACATGTAAGTCAATTTACTTTGAATTTAATCAATGTCTTTGTTCTTAATCGAACACACACACACACACACACACACACACACTACTCTACCCTTCATGTTTGCAAGGGATATGTTCCTTGGATGATCATTCATTAAGAGCAAAACCTGTGAATTCATGAGTCAAAACATCGTTCAATTGCATACACGTTACATTGGTTGCAGACCATTAATAATTTTTTTTCCAAAATAAAATAAATTTAAACACAATCTTCACTTGCCAATACAATAATATAATGAACTAGTACTATTTAGGCTCTCAACAATCCTTCATTCAACTTCTCTTTAGTGGCAGTCTTTCATCACTGTATTTGCTATTTGTGAGCAAGATCAATGATTGATAATTTGTGATAGAGAACTTGAGAGTTTATCCCTAAAGTTCTTATTAGGTTGACATAATGTTTCCTGGACACCAGCCATCTTTACAGCCTTTGCATTAATGTTGTAAACATTAATGCAGGAACTTTCATCCTATTATATGTGGTTGGGAGGAATTTCTTGGCTGGCCTTCAGGGTGTTTTTTGTGGCCAGCACAGTTAATGCAATAGTGCTATCACAAACACCAGAACAAAATTTGCTTTCATTAGTTGCCCTGGTATTACGCTACTTACAAATGGCATCACTAAAAGGTTATCACCCATTTATTTAACAGACCACCTAATATCTAACGAAGTGTTGAAAGAGGCTGTCATAGTGGCATCTCATCTTATTAAATAAATAGCAAGATAACTGCCCAATTTCTAATTTCACTGAGGTCAAATAACATTATTATATAATTTTTGAAGCTGTAATGGTGAAGTGTAAATTTTCACTCAAAAGAAATATCCATTTGAACAATGAATTGTGCAATTGCAGTGCAATATAGTTAGGCTCAATTAAAAGTTCAGAGAATTTCAGTAGTGAAGAGGCCATTCTCAAAAACTGAAGGAATCTTGTGATTCACAAACAGGCAATTTCACAAATAGTTTACAAATACAGAGAGTAGGGGGGAAATTCAGGTATTGTATTTTTGATTCATTACTGGCCAAGAACTCTGAATTGAAGAATAAAAATTTCTAGAATTGATTAGTTTATAATCACTTTAAAAAAAAAAAACCCAAAACCTACACCACATTGTTGAACTTGTTTGTTTTTGAACTTACTGTGTAATCCTATATGACATTATTTTTAAGGCTATTAAATGTCAGAGAACTGAACCGAGCAGTTCATGACAAACACTTATGATGCAGGAGTACTGAAATGCATAACTATTATGTTTCTTTGAATTATGTATTTCAGTGAAATATTTTCATTGAAGAAAATCCAGATATTTGTAAAACTAAAATTTACTTTCTCATTTTTATTACAAGTAAACTTATTAGCTATAACACAAGCTGGAACAGCTTGTGAATTTACATGAATTAATTACATAACTGATATTTGATTAAAATACTATAAAAATGTTTTAGACATAAGTATTTATTATTTTAATGTGTGGTATTTCTTGAAATATTCACCAGGATGCAGCACTGGTTCCTGGACCATGTCTACTGTTTTTCTTTTCTTCCACCACTTCCATTTTCTTCCTTTATAGAAGGTTTTTTTTTTCATTTAATCCCATGTTAATACAATGTTGAAACTAAACCCAGTTAGACCATATGGAACAATTTGGATAGTAGCTTATTTGAAAGAGTTTTGGTGCAAGAATTATGTTTCATTCAGAATTCCTTCAAATAAAGAATTGGTAAAACACAGCTAAAAATATTCAGTAAATATTATAAAAAATATAAAAGTTCAGCTTTGGAATATTGGAATTACTCAAAAGAAATTCACAGTTCGAAACAGTAAAGGGAAAATATTTGATTGAAATGTCATTCACCTTGCTTGGTCTCTGGTTTTACACACCAGCATTGTGTGACAGATCATATTCTTCATCACTTCTACAAGCTATATCTTTTGGATTGAAAATGTCATTGTTACAATCAGAAAAAGGTAAATCAAATTCAGAATCAGAAAGTTCTAACAATTTCTTCATCAGAAAGGTCTTTGGACTGGAAGAGATTTTAAGATGTGTGCAAGATGCAATATTAGACTGCAAAGAGTTAATCCAGTTGGCTTCAGTTTTCTAATTGCATTGACCCAGATGGTTGAGATGCTGAGGCTTTTGCTGTTATTACAATGATCCCATACAGCTTGTTCATTTACTTACCAGAATACTAGACAATTTAAACCATTCACCCAACACTCTTGATCTTTTTCTCATCAGCAGCCCTTCAAGTCAATGTTATTGGCCTTCTGGGCACTTAGATCATAACTTGGTGATTCTTCTTTAATGAAACATCTCTCTTGTGGCATTTCTCATCCTGTGTTGTTTGGCGTAACAATATGGAAATGGGATGGTCTGCATGATTTCTGTTCTTGTTTTCCTTGGTTGGATTATTGTTTTAAATCTCTGATCCTAATGTTTGTTCAGATGAAGTCAGTGAAATTATTCTTAGGGATAATCTTTTATTCTGCATTTTTTCCCTAACTAAATTTTGTCTTTAACCTTGGTTTTCCAGTAAATGTGCTAAAGCCTGTATCCAAATCTCCAGCTTCATTTTCTGTCCATATGAAAACATAATTGTAAAATATATTAGATAATTATAGAAGTGACTTGAACAGGCTAAGTGTAGAATTGTCCAGTGATGACACTCAAGCTCTAGTCTCTTTTCAAAGCTATTGACTGCAACTTCTGTCCATGAAAACTCCTGCTCTCTTACACCATTATGGGTTTTACATCATCAGCTAAAGATAAAGCAGCACTATTTCCCATCACTGTTATTAAATCATTTCCCAGTACTATTACTAAAGTAGTAAAGTAATAGTAGTGCAAAATGGTGCAAGGAAACAAGCTTATATAGCATCAGCCAGGAAAAAAAAAACATTTTGGCCCATCTCCTCTAATAATTAATTATAATTTTGTCTAATTCAACTTTAAATTTATTCAAACTACCCACCTCCACAACATGATGGAAGTTAGTTACATTAATTTGCTGAAAGCAAATTTTTGCGCATCTGTTGTAAAAACCATCCTTTTCCAGTTTAAATTTGTGTTCCCTTATGTGTGTCACCCAGGCTAATGTTAAGATACCATCCACATTCAATTTTTTCAATCCATATAAGGCCTTACACAGTCAACCAGATGCCTAGTTTACACCCATAGAGTCTAGGATAACGTCAGAATTTGCCTATTCTGCCAAACAATCCATGTTTTATATACAGAGATTCTTTGAGTGTGTTACAGGTGTTATCAGTAATGAGATATTCAGCTCATATTCTGTCCTGGGTTCAGCAGATGATACAGTTAATGTTCTTCATGAACTTGAATTTGACATCTCCTGTTGGATCCCTATCCACATTGGGATTAGAGGAAATTATTTAATTGATACTGCAGCCAAATCAGCAATTCCAAAACTGATAAACGTGGCATGTTAGTGTCTTATAGACTACAGGCAAATAATAATAGTTAATGCTCTCTCCCAGTGGCAAGGCTTGAGGAATGGACAGATTACTTTCCCTAAGCAAGAGAAATTTCAGTAAGAACTATATAGAATGGTGTAATTGCAAAGTATTTTATTTTCTAAAACTAGTGCAGAAATTAAGAAAAAACAATTTTTTCTTTTTACTGGAAAAAATTTTCATAGTCTTCATGTTATTTAATTTTGTAAAAATGAATCTTAGGATAAGAAAGTAAAGAAAAAGGTTGTCACTAAATTTATTTTCACAATATATGTAGTGCTTTTAATCAGGGGGAAAGAAAAAAAAAATGATTGATATATATATATATATATATATATATATATATATATATATATATATATATATCTCAATGAGGAACTTCCAAACACTTGCTCTAGGCTACTAAAAAGGAACATGTAGGTAGTGTGTGTTTTTTTTTTTTTATATTTATATATACACCACCTACTTTACTACATAATATTTCAGTATTTTGCAGTTTATTTCTGATGAGAAAAGAAATTCATATAGAACATTATAAATTTCTAAAGGTCAAAGTGCAAAAATCAGCATGTTTCACTGATCATATTATAGTGAAATTTTTAAAAGAAACATTATGATATTTCAATGCAAACAATGTTATCCAGGATAACAAAAATGATAGAACTATTTGCATTCAGCTGCATTATAAGCTTCTAAAATGATGGGTGCGTTGTATCCTTCGGGAAACCAAACACTTGAACTTCTTGAAACATTTTGGTGGAATATATAGTGTGTTCTCTTTGGCAGCTTTTGGTATGGTATGTTGCCACCTGCTACTTGTTTTTGAGAGGTTTCAGATTGATTCCTGTTGAAACACTGGAAGAATTTCTAAAGCCCTTCAATCAAGGCTGTAGTTAGCTGAACTGAGGCAGGAGTAGACTCCTTTGAGTTTCCTGGTTTTTAGCCCACACAATGTGCAAATTGACCTGCATGTGTGCATACAGACACACTTCAACAGACAAATACACATATGAATATGAGAGATAGCTCTGGTGCCATTTAAAGTAATTTGGATATATAATTTGTCACATTCATAAAAAATGGTGCAAAAAAATATTGGCTTCTGATCTTGAAAGGCCTGACCAAGAGGGATTTTTTTCTTCCCTAGGGCCAGTTTGCATGTCTTGTTGCACTCATGGGTGGCACAGTTGGTAGAACTGCCCCCTTCCCACACTGGGTGGAAAAGACACGAGTTAGAGTTGATGAGGAATTTTATGGCTGAGTTGGTCTCAGGCAAGGGCAGCATGAATCTTTGCTCAAGGACTTGGAGTTTTCCTTCAGTAAGTAGAAAATTGATCCCAGAAAACATGCAGTTTACAGACAATACATAGATGGTCACTTATTTTTTTTTGTTGTTTTTTATGAAAACCCCAAACACGAAAGGTATCAAAACCTATAGTACTTAGTACCGTGAATGGGTTGAAAGAGAAGTATGGGGGGGGATGCCGGAAACTTTGCTCTAGAGACTAAACATGGGCTTCACCACTTCAAGCCTCCAATAAGCAAAGTGGTGGTATACCTAAAGCTCTACAACAATTCAATGCATGTCTTTTTCTTAAAAAAAAAAATATGGCATTTTTACACCAGGATTCAAGAAAAAAAAATGCACATTTTGAACTGAAATAATTTCACAACATTTAATTTTAATCATAAAACAGTATTTTCAAAAAGAAGCATTCACATTATAGCATGCCAGTGTGTCTGTTGACTGAAAAACAGTCCTGTTGCTAATTAGAGAGAAGTTGTCATATAATAATTACTTATATTGCCTACAAAATTTCTGAGAGTGTAAGATCTGGAGGCATTCCAGTGAAATCCTGCCTGGGGTGCTAAATCTAATAATGTGTTATGCACTTTCACTTGGCTGATTGTGTTTTATTTTAATATATAACGTGATGCAATGCACAAACTTGTAAGTTTAGTGAATATTCTCGTAGTTTGAGACTTTTAGCCCTAAAACATTTTTAGCCAGATGCTATTACACACCATCTGGCATCTCTCGCATTAGTAGAGGCATATGATGCAAGAAAGCAAGCTTATGCAGCATCAGCTAAAAAAAAAAAAAAAAAAAAAAACTCTCCCATTTCACCCTTCCATTCCTTCCAAATACTTGTCCAGCTCAGCCTTCAATCTATTTAGGCTATCAACTTCCACAACAAAGGATGGAAGTCTGTTCCACCAACCAACTACCTGCTGGCTAAAGACAAACTTCCACACATCAATCCTACATTTGTCTTTCCTCAATTTGAATTTATGCTCTCTCAGGTGATTATTCTGAGGAAGAGGAAGAATCCCATCAGCATTGAGCATTCTCAAATCATTCAAGGCTTTATACACCTCAATCAATCAACCTCGCAGGTGCCTAGTCTCCAGACTCTGTAATTTGCAAAACTTAAAACTTTCTTCATAAGAGCAACCCTTTGTTCCATTCACTAATCTTGTTGCCCTTCTGTGTACTCGTTCCAACAGCTCTACATCCTTCTTAAAATGAGGCCTCCAGACCTGTATACAGTACTCAAGGTGTGGCCTGACCATTGCCTTATACAAGGGATAATCACCTCCTTATCCCTGCCAGAAAAATTCCTGTATATCATTGACAAGACACCATGAGCTACTCTTGCAGACCACCTGCACTGCTCAGAAAACTTCATATCTGCCTGCACAATTACTCCCAGGTCCTTTTCATTCTCTACCACTGTCAGTGTAGTACCACAGAGTTGATACGTTTCTCTGGGGTTGCTGTTTCCCATAAGTAGTACTTGACATTTGTCAATGTTAAACTTCATTTGCCACCTCTCAGCTCATCTGCTCAACCTTTCCAGATCCTGTTGCAGCAGAATAGCGTCAGTAGTGTCCTTAACAACCCTGCCAACCTTTGTATAGTCTGCAAACTTGGACATTAAGCTTGATATACCATCATCAATATTATTTATAAATACAGAAAACAATAATGGACCCAACATTGAACCCTGAGGGCTCCATTAATAACATTAGTCCACGATGAGCAGTGTCCAATGATTTACCACTCTCTGTCTTCTCCCACTCAACCATCCCTTTATCCATAGCAGCAATTTGCCTCCCATGCCACACTCCTCCAATTTGTTCAGCAGTCTTCCATGTGCAACAGTATCAAAAGCCTTTCTAAGATCCAAATATATGATATCAAAGTTATTCCCTGCATCCAGTTCTTTTGTGACCACATCATAGTATCCAATGAAATTGATAAGGCAAGACTTTCCCTTAACAAAACCATGCTGCATACGAGCTGTAACTGAAGTCTTGTTTAGATGATTCTGCAGTGCTTCTTTAACAAGTGCCTCCTTTAATTTTCCTGGAACAGAAGTTCAACTAACAGGTCTATAATTACTTGTGTCGCCCTTTGATCCTCCTTTGTGAATTTGGGTCACATTTGCACATCTCTAGTCCATGGGTACCTCCCCTGAGTCCAAAGAAGCTCTCATAATTATGGCTAAGGGTTTGCTTACTTCCTTTGCTGCCTCCTTTAATATAACTGGAAAGATCCCACCCATCCCATGTGTCTTTTTTAAGTTTATCCTCAACAATTTCTCCTCCACTTGCCTCTCAGTTATTACAAAATCATCTAGCTCACTGCCAGAGTTCAGCTCACCTGGCATACCCCTCCCTGAATAATTCCTCATGTGTGAATGTAGATGCAAAATACTCATTTAGTTTGTTAGCCACTTGAGCAGGAACAACAGTTGAATCATCAATATCCAGTGGACCAATCTGATTCATCCCTTTCCTTCTAGAGTTTACATAGGAAAAGAACTTTATTTTTCTTTGCATCCTTTGCCAACGATTTCTCATAAGCTGCCTTTGCTTGCCTAACCTCCTTTGTGACTTGTTTACAGACCAGCTTATATCTATCATAGGCTTCCATGTCTCCCATTAATTTATATGTATCCAATGCATTTTTCTTCTCTGCCACATGTCTCATTAATTAATCTGATATCCATTTAGGCCTAAACCTTGAACAATATTTCTTAGTTGGTTTTTAAAGCCTAGTAGTTTCCAAGACAAATTCTTTGAATGATTCCCATTTTGAATTTGGTGTTGGTAACATCATCAGTTGGTCCCACAGTATAGAATTTAAATACTGTCTGAGACCACCATAGTCTCCTTTACGAAAGCAAAAACCCTTCCCTTTACCCCTGGTGGTAGTTACCTCTTTGAGTAAATCCCACTTCAGCACACTGTGATCACTGCCACCTAGTGGTTCCTTTATATACAGATTCTTAATGCATGAAGACTTGCTATTGATAATCAGATCAAGAGTATTACTCCCTCTAGTTGCCTCAAGAACATGCTGATGTAGAAAACAATCATCCAATGAATCTACAAAAGCCTTGCTAGTGTGTGTGTGACCAGCCCACAAATTCCAGTCAATATCTGGGAAATTAAAATTCCCCATTATGAGACTGATTTCCTTGCCCACTCTATTTCCCTGTACAGTTTCTTATTATATTCATCAATCATTAGGCCTATAACACATTCCTACTCTCAATTTTGATCTCCCAATGCTTATGTCACACCAAACTGACTCGACACTGCACTGTCCTGTGATGTGTGATGTCGACTGGCTTCACTTCCTTGGATTTTGTTGCTTAACTAATAGCATAACCCCTCCTCCCTTCCTGTATACATTGTACTCCCTAAATTCCAGTTCTGCATTCCTTATAGATGTGTGACACCACGTCTCTATCCCAACAATATCTGCCTTTGAAGTTTTGAGCAATACCTCAAATTCATCAAATTTATTTACCAAACTCCTAGCATTTGTGTACATGGAAGTATACATGTTCCTATTCTTAGCTACCCTAACACAACCCATGTGTTTACTTCATACCGCAATGACTCCCAGCAGTCTCTGAAATACCCTGCACCTTGTTTTCCAGGCTGCTGCTCATTCCAATAGAAGCAATGCAAGAATCACTTACACCTCTGCCACTTTCATCTCTGCCAGTGGCTACTGCTAATCTATTAGTCCTTGTATCCCCCAAGCTATCAGTTTTCTGACCCACCTAACACTGCCTCAATAGTATCAGCAAATATTTTTGTACCCTTTCTTTTTAAGTGTATCCCATCCCTGTAGAAGCAGTCTCTCCTGTTAACAAGTACAGACCAGGCTGGAAAAAATTCTATCCCCTGAGCCTTGTACAATCTTTCCAGAGCCGAATTGATCAATAAGACTCTCATCATATACTCCATCCTATCGTGTCTGGTGCAGAATTGTAGACACTTTCAAATTCCTAATTTACGGCTTTTTTTCATCAGTGACTTGTACTTGTTAAGTAATTCTGTCGGTTTGCTACTCTTAATATCATTAGTGCCAATGTGTACAACAATATCACCTTTTGTGCCCTTAAAAGACGATATCTGCTCTATGATGTCATCAACCTTTGCCCCTGGCAGACATACCCTGATCCTGTTCCACATATCCTTTTTACATACCATTTCCCTGACAATAGTCACCAACAACTACTAGTTCTCGTGGGACCAACGCATTCTGCCTTAGAGCTTGCTGCTGTGTTGTGTGATGATCAAGTGCAAGTTCTGTAGTTGTTGTGGAGTTATACTTCATAACTGGGTTGTCACTTATTGTAGCACCAGGGTACCTACCCCCCCCCCACTGAAAGATGCCAAAAAGCCTTGAAACTGTTTGCTTAGTTCCTTTGCTGCCTCCTTTAATATAACTAGATAGATTCCATGCCGCCGGGGTGGTGGTATCCAGCTAGAATAAGTGACATTAGTCTTTTCCAGTGGGGAAGCATTGCTTATTCGAGGTGGTACAATATCACGCAACAACATGAGATATATAACAAAAACAATGCCATTTCACCTACTTCAGTGGTTCCCTATGTACTCTTTTGCAAAGGATGCTAAGAAAAACAGCAAGGATTTCTTTACTTATATAAACTCTTAAAAGGAAGAGGATGAATCAGATAGGCACACTTGTTATCGATGGTTCGACTGTTGATGATCCTGCTCAGATAGCAAACAAACTGAATGAGTATTTTGCATCTACATTCATACTTGAGGAGTTAAGGATTGAAAATGCCAGAAGGTTATCAAATTGTAGCAGGGTGCTTAATGATTTTGTAATAACTGAGAGCGAAGTGTAGGAGAAATTGTTGAAGATAAACATAAGAAAGGCACCTGGGGTGAATGGGATCTATCCAGTTATATTAAAGGAGGCAGAAAAGGAACTAAGCAAACCCTTAGCCATAATTGTGAGAGCATCCTTGGAATCAGGGGAGGTCCCCATGGACTGGAGATGTGCAAATGTATTCCCAATTCACAAAGGGTGACATGAGTAATTACAGACCAGTTAGTTTAACTTCTGTTCTGGGTAAAATAATGGACACTGTTTAAAGATGTATTGGAGGATTGTCTAGACAAGATTGCAGCAATAATTCAGACACAGCATGGATTAAGGATAATTCAGACACAGCATGGATTAAGGGAAAGTCTTGTCTGACAAATTTGATTGGATTACGATGTGGTTACAAAGGAACTGGATGCGAAAAAATAATTTTGATATCATATACTTGGATTTCAGGAAACTGAAACTTTTGACACTGTTGCGCATGGAAGACTACTGTACAAATTGGAGCAGAATGGTATTAAGGGTAAGTTGCTACAATGGATTAAAGGATGGTTAAGTGGGAGAAGACAGGGTGGTAATCAATGGGCGCTGCTCTTCGTGGACTAATGTTATTAGTGGAGCCCTACAGGGTTCGGTGTTGGGCCCACTGTTGTTTTGTATATTTATCAATGATATTGATGAAGGTATATCAGGCTTAGTGTCGAAGTTTGCAGATGATACACAGGTTGGCAGGGTTGTTAATGACAGTAATGGCAGTGTGCTACTGCATTAGGATCTAGAAAATTTGGGCTGAAGTGGCAACTGAAGTTTAACATTGACAAATGCAAAGTACTACATATGGGTAGAAGTAACCCCAGAGGGAAGTACCAACTTTGTGGTACTGCACTTAGGGTGGTAGAGAATGCAAAAGACCTGGGAGTAATTGTGCAGTCAGATATGAAGTTTTCTGAACAATGGAGACAGGCTGCAAGAGCAGGTCATGGGGTTTTGTCAGTGATATACAGGAATTTTGCAGCAGGGAAAGGAAGTGATTGTACCTTTTGTATAAGGAAATGGTCAGGCCATGCCTTGAGTACTGCATGCAGGTCTGGTGGCCTCATTTTAGGAAGGATATAGATTTGTTTGAGCATGTACAGAGAAGGGCAACAAGATTGGTGAGGGGAATGAAGGGATCCTCTTACTAAGAGAGGCCGAAGTTCTGCAAATTGCAACGGCTGGAGACTAGGCACCTGCGAGGTGATCTGATTGAGGTGTATAAGGCCTTGAATGGATTGAGCATGCTCTGAATTCTGATGGGATTCTTCCACTTGTTCAGTTTACAGACCTAAGGGGACATAAATTGAAATTGAGGAAAGACAGCTGTAGAATAGATGGGAAATTTGCCTTTAGCCAGCAGGTGATTAATTGCCGGAACAAACTTCCATCTGTCGTTGTGGAAGTTGATAGGTGAAATAAATTTAAAGAGTAACTGGACAAAGATTTAGAGGGAATGGTTGTGTGAATTTTTTTCTTTTTTTTTTCTTGGCTGATGCTACATAAGCTCATTTGTTTGCTTTCTTGCATCATATGCTACCATTACTATGCTGCTACTACTACTGTTACTCACTTGATGTAATGCACAAACCTGTCCATTTATTTTTATACAAAGGGTACTAGGAAAGTTTTGCAATACAGCTTTGTTTATTT
Source organism: Mastigoproctus giganteus (assembly GCF_048544385.1). Lineage (NCBI taxonomy): Eukaryota > Metazoa > Arthropoda > Arachnida > Uropygi > Thelyphonidae > Mastigoproctus > Mastigoproctus giganteus. The sequence continues at coordinate 31,095,740 of NC_143584.1, read as the reverse complement.
AATTTTTTCAAAGTAATTTCCTCTACATTCAATACACCTCTCCATCCTCCGAAACCAATCTTTAAACCAGTTCTGCCAAGTTTCACTAGGGAGTAAAGCACACTCGTTGTCCCAAGCCCGTAGACGGTCCTCATCACTGGAAAACCGCCTCCCTTTTAGCTTCATTTTCACATGCGGGAACAGTGCAAAGTCGCAGGGAGCAAGGTCTGGACTGTAGGGAGGGTGCTCGAGAAGTTTCAGTCCTGTCGTGGTCAGATATTCGGTGCAGGCTTTGGCGCGGTGAGCTGGAGCATTTTCGTGATGGAGGTACCAGGTGTCCATTCTTGACTTTGGCCGCAGGTTCTTCATAGATCCAATGACTTTAGGCAGGCATTGTTCAGTATACCACTTAGCTGTGACTGTCTTCTGCGTGTCCAAAACGACACGTTCCACAATTCCACTCGATTTGAAAAATACAGCTATCATTTTCTTCTTTACAGGTCGGGATTTTCTGACAATTACGGGTGTGTCGTCATCATCAAAGACCCAAACTTTGTTTTGAGCCTTGGTCGGCAGATCGTAATAGTACAGCCAAGTCTCGTCACCTGTCACGATGTTGTTCACATACCGAGATTGTCCCTTATCAAACTTTTTTAACATCTCCCGGCACCAAGTCACACGTCGTGTCATCTGCTCTTCAGTCAGTTGATGCGGCACCCAGAGAGAACAAAGTTTCTTCACGTGCAAATGATCTTGCAGAATCGAACGAATTGCTGGTGCATTTAGGCCCAAAGTATCCTCTATCTGTTGGTAGGTCACTCGCCTGTTTTCGTCAAGCATTTTCCTCACAGCAGTAACGTTTTCCTCCATAACTGACGTTCGTGGCCTTCCCGGCCTCTCAGAATCCTCCAGAGTGAAATTTCCCCTTTGGAATTCTCTATACCACCTGAATATCGTTGTACGATGTGGACAATCATCATCTAGTGCAAGAGTCATTTCTTCTAAGCACTGGTCTATGGTTAAACCACGCACGAAATTATACCGCAAAACTGTACTTATCTCATTTCGTGACCACGATGCCATCGCAAGCACTTTACACTCTCACTACTAATGAATAACTGAGCCCATCGACTTGGCGTGGCGGCTACTATGCACGTATGGACATGTCTCAACATGCAGCAACAAGCAGCTTCCTGTGATTCATTGTTGCGTCATATTGCAAAACTTTCCTAGTACCCTTTGTATATTATTATGGACAGTGCTTTTTTTTTTTTTTTTTTTTGGAATGGTAGGGCGTACCAGCACCCTTATTAACAGTGACCTGTGACATTTGGATGCTGTACATTTCGAAATTTGTAATGTTCCATAAATTTTTTTTCACACGTTTACCTACTATTCAAAAATTCTAAATTACACAGTCGGACTTCTGTTTAACGAACTCCTTTTTATAGCATTTTTTTGAATACCCTTGGAAATTACATTTAAAATAGTTTCCGTTCAACGGAAACTATTTTAAAGAATTTAAAAGAATTTTCATATAACGAACTGTTTAGGAGAGATGGGTACGCACTGTTCACCCTTCTGGCCTTCAGGCAACTTAAGAAATTAGTGCTACTGCTAAGCAAGAATTGAGAGAGCTAAAGGATTACCATTTTACAACTTAGGAGTACCTGGTAAAACCTATCCGATGACCTGTCACACATACGGAGAAGTTGCGCTGATCAACAGTAAGCAGATCACGTGGTATTCTCAATGGTCTCTGGTTCACCTTCTGCTACAGTGATGTCCAACATTTTCCCATACAGGGGTCATATTCAAATATAGATTTTTTTTTTCCTGGGCTGCACTGAGTGATTCGAGAAAAATTAGTGCATTATATTTTCCATATCTCATTACATGTAAAAGGAAGTTTCTGTTTTCAGTTACCGTTTTTTATTTTCAGGCATATATATAAAAAATGCAAATTCTGAATACTTTTATGTGTAACAAATCTGTCACTATTTTAGATTTTATTAAATCAAAAAAATATATGACTTTTGTTTTTCAAAAAAAGAAATACCTTATTTTTGCCTTTAAATGCCCACTTTAGAAAATTTACAACTGGAAAGGATCATTGCTTAAGATGAATATAAGGTGAATAAATAAAAATAATGATGAACCTAAAATTGAAAATATTCGAAAATTTTATTAAGTACAATACATGATTACATTTACTAAACATAACATTTAATGAGAATTTTTATTTTTTTTTGATAATTAGCAAAATTTAAAATGCTGTATTCACTTTCTGCTGGGGCCGTAGGTTGGACCCTGCTGTGAATCAACTGTAAGCGCCCCGTTTGAGAATTAGGGGAGAGTGATTTAATTTTACTTTGACAAATAATCATCTGTTGTTTTACGGAAGTGTGTTATCTGCATTTTTCCGTAAATTTTCCCTATCTCTGTTTACATGGTCACAGTAGCTGAATATCCGAATGACAGATTACATTACATTTTGGACAGTTAAAAAAAAAAAACAGAAATTCACATTTAAGAACTCGTGACAATATCGATGACGAGAGAAGGAAAATGAGGACAATGAAGGTATTAAACCTTCTAAACATGAAATGTTGGCATTTGATGAAAATGAAGTTAGAAAATTGTCAATTAGGTTTCAATTAAATGAAAGAGGTAAAATTCGTGGATTTCGAGAATACCTAATTGGAAAAATTGAATAGCATTTGATGAACACTCTGAGTACAATACCAATTTCATTGAGTGAATATGAACAAGGATTTTCACAAATGAATCTGATTGTTAGCCCAACCAGAGCTTCGTTGATGACAAAAACAATTTCTTCACTACTATTTCTTAAATTGTAGTCCCACCGGTGACACTTCGATCCAGCAAATATGTTGATTCGTGGCTGCTTCGGAAACGTCATTCATCAACAGACACAAACAGTAAGAAGTCGGCATAGTGTTTTGGATGAGAACTCAATAAAAATTTGGAATATTCTATAAAAACTTTATTATGAAATTATTTTTACTTATTTTTTACTTATTACTTATTTTTTTACACATTTTACTTATTTTTTATATACTTTTATGCTTAATAAACTGTGTTAATATACTTAATTTGTTGTTCTTATTCCAAAAACATTACTACTAAAGCAACAATATCAGGAAATGCTTTTTTATAGAGTACTGTACTTTTCGTGTCTTTTTGATTTTCAGTTTTTCCTGGTAGCAAAGAATGAGTACTGGTACCTATTTTTTTGCAAAAAAGCACTGATTATAGTACAGTGGATTTTTTTTTTTTTTTTTTTTTTCCCTCTTCCCAGATGGAGCAACATCTGGACACCAGCATCAGAAGTCCAGTAACATACCTAAAATGATTAGTCCTGCACCAGGAATGGCTAAAACAGATTTCTATATTCCACCAAGAATACCTGGTAAGTCCATGTTTTAAGTCTTTTGGAAGTTTGTATTTGAGACCATAGAACAGAATCATTGCAAGACTTTTTTATTTATTTTTTTTATTTTATTCAGGTATAGAAATGAAGTTTACTGTATTCCTTGTAAATTGAATTTCATATTGTATTCAACTGCATATTTATCTCCCTCCCCTTTTCCATGATATTTTTATATCTTACACGGAGATGGTGGCGATTTTAAATAACTCACTATTTTAAATAACTTCCTTCTTCTTACTGTGATTTCCCCCCCACCCCACTTTTCCTCATTTAAATAAATATAAGTTGCTTAAAACGAAAAACTGGAAGAAGGGGAGGGCAGCAGGAACAGTAACCAAAGTCTTTAATACTGGAGTGTAACTTCCTTGGATATGTAACTAGATACAAAGCTCAAAAAAAAAAAAAAAGAAGAATTCTGGATAATTCCATATCCCTGAAAATCAAGAGGATATTGGTTTAAATTCCATAGAAGATGAAAAAGTTAGTGCAAAGCATTAATTTTAGTTAGTAGAAAATCACTGAAGTGGCATTGTTTTCGTTACATCTCATATTATGAATGCCTTTACAAGTTTCCTGTTATTGCTGTACCTTGAATAAGCAATGCTTCCTCAGTAGAGAAGACTAATGTTACTTATTTTTGGTGGATATTTTTCAGGGCTTCGTTAGCCCTCATTGTTGGGCGAGTAGGTCTCCCATTGATTCAAAGAGTGACAATCCAGTTATGAAGTTTACTTCAGCACTAAACTCTTTAGTTCCATGATGCATAACAACAGTCTATAAACGTTTACAGTCATGGACAAATGTTTGAAAGAACTAGCAGAGAAGCAGTATACCTCTTGCACAAAAAAAAAAAAAAAAAAAAACACTGCAAGTTAAACACTGCAAAGGTCACGTAGTTTCACTTGCTGTTTTTTTTTTTTTTTTCTTTTACATTTGCAACTATTTAAATTTTATTTTAAAAAATAAATTGTGCTCTATTTGGATTTTATTCACTTTTATTAATTTGTTTTAAATGTTTAACTTTTAACAACTCTAAAAGTTTAAATGGAGTATTGTTATATTCAACAGAAAATTTTATATTTTCAATTTGCAGATCATGCTAATCCCAGTGCTAGGCTAATGATGAATGATGAAGCTTCCCCTGTGGATCAAGGTAGACTTTGAAGGTTTTGTAATTAATTAAAAAATTTTTTACACAGAAATGCAAATGAGAGAAAGGAAGAAATTATATATAAAATTTTCAAAACTGATTTGTGCAGACAATCTTTGTTTTTATCTTTTGGCCATTGGGCAAGTAAGCCCACTTCACTTCCACTCATGAATGCATTATGGTAAATGCAATGCTACCTTTAATTTTGAAAATAGTCAGAAAAAGTTTTACTCTGTTTTATTCTGCTTCTCTCTTATTTTAATTGAACAGTTTTTACCATTTTTTTTTTTTTTAATATCTTATGTGTAAGTATATTTGAGAAATATATATTTTATACTATTTCAATTCTGTATATTCAGTTTGGAATTTTAAAGAATATTTTGATATCCTTCTTCCCTAATCCAGAAGGCCTCTTTTGTTAAAAAATCGTTTAAGATTATTGACTTTGTAACGTTAAATGCTGTAAATGCCAATTTTTATGAAGATTTTTTTAAAATGAATTGACCACGGGTACACTTTATTCTTATGTATGCCGTGCCCAACCTTGTACTTTGGAATATGCTGGTCTTGGCACATTATAGCCTTAGTAGCTAATGCGCCAATAAAATCAAAACCAATCAACCAATCAGGAATATGACTTGCGTGATTGGTCATACAACACGTATGCCACTTGATATTGTTATAATACCAAGAAAGTCTCTGGAACTGTGCACTTTATTTTCACAATATAATGGATGAAAGAATCAATACATGGTATACAAGTACAAATTGATAGTTAAACAGTGACTAAAGGAGTTTATGATTTCCTTCTAGCCAGCTAGTGTCAGAATGAAACCTTTACAATTTAAAATGTTTGCAGTACTCTGTGTTACTTTTCTTTTAAACTGCTGCTAAATCAAAAACCAGTCCCACTATGGAATGCCGTTCCTAATCTTTGGTGGAGGGGAAGGGAAGAACGTCAAACTTGATTATTATCACTGAATTTTTCCCTCCCCTTTCTCTCAATTTAGTGTAGTACTCTGTCCTAACATTAAAGTACAGGATAATTCAAAAAAAATGTCAGTACAGGTAGTTCCCAACTTTACGAGTTAATTTGTTCTTAGCTCATGCTTGTAAAGCAGGAATTTTATTTTCCATAGACATAATGTTAAAAACAGGGGTTATGTTCCCAATAATGAAATTAGTTGGCTGATTAGTTTATGTTTAAACAGTGATTTCATTTATCCAAAGAAATGAAAACCTGTAAATTGAAGTAAATGATAATAAAGAAATTATTTATGACTTACAAATGTTAAAGAATGTTTGTTTATTCTTCATCATCATTGACTAAATGCACACTCCTTGATCATGCATTATTGGCTTGGCACTCATTGGTTTGTTGCACAAGGAGTCATCTTCAGAAATGCTTCAAGAGGCATTTGTTTCCAAGATCTCTTTACTTTATAAATTTCATGATAGCATGCATAAGCATTTTTTAATGGAATGCACAAATTGCAACTAACACGATACATGCAAGTGAGATTGAAACTAACATGATCTGCACGGAGTAACAAGTTTACGAAGATAGATAAATAAATAAAAAAAAAAAGAATGAAGAGAAGATTCTGAAAATTTATTCATGTTTTTATATGATTGAAGATTTCGCTAAAGGGGAAACAGATTTCACTGTAATAACATAAAAAACCGCACAATTTCAGCAATCTGTATTTTCACAAATGCAATAACAGAGTTTACTACCCATTTATAATTGCTTTAACAGAAAAGCCCAATAAACTGGAAAGTGCAAATTGTTTTATGGTCATGACCTCCAGATATTTTCTTTTGAAAAATATCAAAGACATTCAAAATTGATTCTGATAACAGAACATATGATAACGATACAGTGCATTTTAATGATTTGAATTGGTAACTAATACAATTTACATTATAAAATGACCTATTTAGAGATAAATAGCTTAGTTATATAGTGAATTTCAACTTCCGAGGTCTTGGAACGAATTACCAAAAAACAATGTTATTGGTTTCACATTATGATATTTTCACAGTACGATGGTGCCACTGGAACGGATTAGTATTGTAAAGTGGGGTACACTGTACTGTATAACTACGTGCTTGGTTTGAAATATTAATTCTTTTGCCATCAGGCTGTGTAATCCAATAATTATAATGGATTTTTTTTATTGTCTTTTCCCCATTATATATATGAGGTCAACGTTTTTAGTTTTTTTGACATGAAATTTTTACAGCTGGATGCCCTTCCTAACGCCAACCCTCACCCTTTTTCTGGGTTGGGGATATGCGGTGGTCATTCCTTGATCTTCCACATCCTCCATATTTTGGTGGTCATGGGCGCGAATCCCGATCTAATCAGGATGCGTGTGCCCACCTGGCTACAGAGGTGCCCCACTTTGGACAAATATTCATGCAATTTATGATGACTATTTCTAACAGTGGGGAAAGACCACCTTGTCACTCTCCAATATCTCCCAATTACATGAAGCTCAGGCCCCATGTGCCAAGCGATTTTGTGATCAAGTGTCTTTGCCAGTGAATTGCGCTCTCTTGAATAAGTAAAATCGTCTTCTTTATTTACAGCGTTACACTAACAATCAATTAAATAAGCTTCAGTAAAGAAATCACTTTACTTGAACAGGAGGAAAAGTAACCTTCTTTCTTTTTTTTCCCCTTTTTTCTTTGCACATTACTACTAACCCACTACCGCTTGGTCACAAAGGTGGCACTGCTCCTGCCTCCACGTGGCAGGGCCGGTAACCTGGAGGGGAAAAGGTCTCCCTTCCAGGGCGAAATGGAGCAAGAAGTCCATAAAACCCAGAAAAACACTGGGTACACAGAAGAAACTCTGACAAGGCAAGAACAAGAGGAGTCTGGTTCTGTCGCAGCAAAACGTCAAAAGACTGACGTAGGCAGAATCTGAACCCCAACCTTTTTGATTATACATTCAACTCAAGAACAACCAGTTGGAAAACTCTCCCCTTTCCTAGTGCAAAAATGCCTAGAAAGCTTAATAGGTACTCCCAAGACAGTTCGTTGATTAAGATCTGGAGACCTACTGGTTGAAGTTGTCACTGCCAGACAATCTGAACAACTACAAAAATTACAATCCTTTGGTGGAATTTCGGTCAGTGTTTCACCGCATGTTTCCTTGAACACGTCAAGAGGTGTCATCACTGAGTGGGACCTCATCAATTTGTCAGATGAAGAACTCAAACAAGAATTACGAGAAGAAGGAGTCATCAATGTAAGGCAAATTCTCACGAAGAAGGATAATGTACTAGTTCCTACCCGGAATATAATCTTTACTTTTGATAATCCTAAACCACCAACAGTGATCAAAGCCGGTTACCTTAACTGCCGAGTTAAACCATACATACCAAATCCATTACGCTGCTATAAGTGCCAGAAATTTGGGCACTCACAGACGGTCTGCAGAGGAGCAGCTGCCTGTGCCACATGTGGATCCACTGAACATTCGACAAATGACTGCACTAACACAATTCCAAACTGCATTAACTGTAAAGAAGCCCATCCGGCGTATTCGAAGGAGTGTCCCCTTTGGAAACGCGAAAAACAGATACAGAGATACAAAACTGAACATAATGTAACCTACCAAGAAGCTAAAAAATCTTTACCAGTTCCAAATACTAACAAGCCAAGTTATGCCAAAATAACCAAAAATCACGTATCAATTGCTACCCAAACAGAGGTAACTATACCACCAACAAAGTCACTAGCTGAATGGGCAAAGTCAATATTGTCCCCAGTGCCAACACCCCAAACAAAAAGCAAACAAAGCAAAGCAATAAATACGTCGATCACAATACAACCAGATGCCACTCAACAGCAAAATACTACAGTGTCTACCACTCCCGACTCAAACCAAACAGACTACATGGATTCAGAAGATAATTCAAACCAAGATGGACAGGTTTTAGAACTGTTTACTGAAGAGGAAATGGATACAGCGAAACCTTATTTCCCAAAGAAGGGAAAAGGTAAACTTGAGCGATCTAAACCTTCTGCACCTCGAAAACAAATTGAGGGCTCCACTAAACCAAAATAATGCTTACTTTCTTACAATGGAACTGCAGAGGCTATCGCAGTAATTTGGCTGACATCCGAGATCTCCTTTCACAGTATGATCCTGTTGCCTTCTGTCTACAAGAAACCAATCTAACACCAAATACAATTGTTTCCCTTCAGAAATACATAATGCATCGGCAAGATCGTGTTGCCCACAATCTGAACAACATTGCACATGGAGGAGTAGCGCTGATCGTCAACTCCCAGATACCCTCAAAAGCAATCCCACTAAATACAAATCTTGAAGCAGTTGCTGCACGAATCAATGTCAACTTTGATTTAACCATAGTCTCGTTATACTTACCACCTAACCAAAACATAAGCTACGCTGAATTAGAAGAATTAGTGATCCAGCTTCCCAAACCCTACTGTATCCTAGGAGACCTGAACAGTCACCATCCACTATGGGGAAACCATAACCTGGACAAGCGTGGAAAAACTATCGAAAAATTACCTGATCAACACAATCTGATAACTCTCAATAATGGAGCGCACACTTATACGCATCTTCCTACAGGATCTACCTCAGCTATTGATGTCTCTTTATGCTCAGCAACCATATACCCTCTGTTCGGATGGACTATTCACAGCAACCCACTGGGCAGTGATCATTACCCTGTGATATGCCGCATTGATATAAGCGTTCCCCATATTTTTTACCGAATTCCAAAATGGATATTCTCCAAAGCTGAATGGGATACGTACAAGCAGCTGGCTACACTAGAAGAAAAACAAGTCCAGCAAACACCCATAAACTTGGCACATATATCTAACAAAATACTGCAAGCAGCGAACAAAGCAATTCCGAAACGATCCACTAAAATATCGGCCCGCTCTAAAGTGTGGTGGAATAATGAATGTAGTGCCGCAAAAAGAGAGAAGAACAGAGCATGGAACATCTTCAGAAAGTTTCCAACAACAGAAAACCTCATCTGCTTTAAAAAGGCAAGGGCAAAAGCAAAACGAGTTAGACAGACCAGCAAAAGGGAAGCATGGAGGCGTTTCGCTTCCACAATTACAAAAACGACAAAAACCCAAACAATTTGGGCCAAAGTACAGCGTATGTATGCAAAACATCCAAGTGTCAACTGTCCCATTCTGAATGTAAATGGCTCTGATATTACAAAGCCAGAGGAGATTGCAAACGCTCTAGGTAGATCTTTCATGGAAATATCAGCTGTGACATCATACTCGCCACAATTCCAGACACTCAAAGCACAAGCTGAAAAACACTCAATTAATTTTGAATCAACATCCAGTGCTGCATATAATCTCCCTTTTACAATGTCAGAATTACATCATGCTCTAGCCTCCACTAAACTCAGTGCAGCAGGGCCAGATGGAATACATTACATAATGATAGCAAAACTTACTGAACCCGCACTCAAAACACTTTTATTGCCCTACAACAGAATATTCAAAGAAAACACTTTTCTTGATAAATGGTAGCATGCTTTTATTTTGGCATTTCCAAAACCTGGAAAAGATTCTTCAAATCCGCAGCATTATCGACCTATTGCACTCAACAGCTGCATATGCAAGGTAATGGAAAAAATGATCAACGCTCGGTTATCCTGGTTTCTAGCTCGAAATAACCTTATGAATCCAGTGCAGTGTGGCTTTCGTGAAGGTAGATCCACTCTTGACCTTTTGATTAAGACAGAAATAAATATCCGTGACGCCTTCATACGCAAAGAACATCTTGCGATGGTCCTATTTGACATTGAAAAAGCGTTTGACACTGCCTGGAGATATGGTATAATGCGAAATCTATACGATCTGGGACTACGCGGACACCTACCACAGTTTATAAGAAACTTCCTACAACACTGCTCATTCCAAGTTCGATTTCACAACCACTTATCTTCAAAGTTCATACAGGAAGAAGGAGTGCCACAAGGATCAGTGCTAAGTGCTACCCTCTTTAATATAAAAATGAATTCAATAACACAGGACTTGCCACAAACAATATCCACTACCCTGTATGCCGATGACTTTAGTATCGCCTGCCATTTGCCTAATATGCGAATGGTAGAGAGACAGCTGCAATGTACAATCAACAAAATAGCAAAATGGGCCCAAAACAATGGGTTTCGCCTCTCAACCCAAAAGACTGTCGGTATACACTTTTGCAGGAAGCATAATCTACATCCACACCCAGAACTTCGACTAGAAAATCAAATCATACCAGTTGTCCCTAGTGTCCGCTTTCTTGGTGTGATACTTGACCAAAAACTCACCTTCCTGGAACATATAAAAACACTCAGGATTACCTGTCTAAAAAAGCTAAATATTTTAAGAGTTCTATCAGGCACAACATGGGGAGCTGACCGATACACACTATTACAGTTGTACCATGCGCTAATACGTTCACGTCTAGACTATGGTTCTGTAGTTTATAGCTCTGCTAGACAAAGCGCTTTACGCTGGCTTGATCCTGTGCACCACAGTGCTCTTCGTCTTGCACTGGGGGCATACCGTACATCACCTGTCCACAGCCTATATGCTGAAGCACATGAAACCTCCCTTCAGCTACGCAGACAAATGCTTTTACTGCACTATGCAGCAAAACTCAAAGGGCATCCAAACCATCCCACTTGGAACGGACTTTTCTCTCCTAAATGGGTAAACCTATACCAAGCGTATCCATCAATAAATCCACCAACCGGGATATGTCTTTGCGCATTGCAGGCCGATTGGCAAATTGACTTTAGTAAGATACAGCCCACTGCCTCTCATACAGTCCCACCTTGGACATGTTATATACCACCGTGTGACTTTTCATTGACAGCCTGGGGAAAACACACCTTATCTCAACAGAACATACTGCAAATGTACGCCGCATTGAGAACCCAGCATGGCCAGTACACACAAATTTACACAGACGGGTCTAAAACAGACAATCATGTTGGTGCAGCAGCAGTATTTCCTAACATCACTTTGTCCAAAAAACTTCCCATTGAATGTAGCAGCTATACTGCAGAACTCTGTGCACTCCACATGGCCTTAAATTACACACTCTCAAGAACTAAACTGCACAGCGTTATTTTTACCGACTCCATTAGTGCTATCCAAGCCATACAACGCAATACAAAAAATGATAACCCCTTACTTAGACAGATCTGGAACACTCTGACTAAATTAAACCAGAATAAACAACAAGTTCTGTTATGTTGGATTCCTGGTCACGCTGTAATTCCTGGAAATGAACAGGCCGACCTAGCTGCCAAAACTGCTACCGATCCTATAGACCAATCCTTCACTACACCTGCATCTGACTATAAGTACATTATAAATAAATGATGCCTTGAAAAATGGCAACATATCTGGCAGAATCAGGTCAACAATAAGCTACTTGGCATAAAAAAAGGTCTTAAACCATGGAGATCTAGTATACGTGAAAACCGACATGAAGAAGTTGTACTAGCCCGATTAAGGATAGGCCATACGCACCTAACACATCTTTATTTGCTTGCAGCCACTGACCCGCCATCGTGTACAAACTGTAACACCCAGCTCACTGTCCATCATCTACTTATCGATTGTCCCAAGTACAGTACTGAGCGACAAGCTACGTTTATCTCATTTCCCACGACGAACACCTCTCTCAGCATTTCTGACCTACTAGCAGACACACCACATGTGACCAAAATATTTGATTTCCTCAAACAGATAAAACTATACAACACGATATAATTTTGAATATCATCTATACAGATAGAACTATGTATCTTAATATCACCATAGCTAGGCGCATTATGGCCTTTGCTGTCCTTGCACCGTAAAGCCCTAAAACAAACAAACAACAAACAAAACATGAAGCTCACTTTATTTCTAACTTACAGGCCTGTAAAATCTATACATATGGATCGAAACTGAGACCCAAGTAGGTGCTGCAGCAGTCTTCCCTTCATTCACCACTTCTGTCTCATTACCAATAGAATGCAGTATCTTCACTGCTGAACTTTATGCTATAAAATTGGCTCTGCATCAGATTATTGAACTTTTATTAATTATGCCTGCATTAATATACACTGACTCACTCAGTGCTGTCTCTGCTCTAAGTAGTAATACCAATTCTGCTGACCCTGTAATAAAAGAAACATTTCTAAACTACATACTTTCAATAAGTTGAACTGAACTGTGACATTTTGCTGGATCCCAGGGTATTCTGGGATAGCATGAAAGAGCAGATCTTGCAACCAGATACTACTATTTCACAAACCTTTCAAGTTCCATATACCAATTACAAACACATTATCCTTAAAGTATGTTATAAGAACTGGTCAACAATCTGGAGAGATAATAAATGTTAAATACTTGCCTTCTTGAATATATACATAGGTTCTTTTATAATGTTCAAACATATTGGCTTATTTGTATTGGGAACACTTTGCCTTTTGATAACCTCTGCAAGTTGTAATCTTCTTTGAGAAGACAGTTGATGGGACACTAAAATTAATGTGAAAGAAGAACAAACTATACCACACCAAAATTATTTATTTTTTTTTAAATACTTTTTTTTTTTGTCATAATTTCTGTTATGCCAAATCTTGCAGTTTTTTTTACTATTGACATAATTACTTAATTCTGATTCCATTTGAATTAATAGATGTGCAAAACCAGCAACAGTAATTGCTATCTTTTTGTCTTTATCAAGTCCATGCACTGCTAGAATAAGATAAGGATGGAGGCATAATGTTAACAGCTCTCTGTATACTTGAATGAGATACCCATTTGCAGTGCAAGTGTTTTTGCTTAGTTCTCAGACTTTGGGCAACACAATACTTTTGATTAACATCAAGTGTTTCTTCAAGAGTGAAAGGCACCCAGGGATATTTTTGTTGAAATTTGGCTATGTTCATGTGCAGATTTTGAACAAAAGTATGCTTAACTGTGATCCTGCTGAAGTTGCTACAAACTGAATGGGTATTTTGCATTTACATTCCTTTCTTTAGGAAAGGGGATTCAGACAAGCAATATGTTATGATGGTGTTTTCAGCACGAGGATGAGTTTAAGTGTAAATCTCATAACCACTGTTCTTCTTATAATGATATAGTGTTGCTGCCAATGTCTTTTGTAAAGAATCATGTGGTTACCAAGGGATGTCAGCTGTGTTGTTTTGGGTTTCACCTATTCACGAATGTAATCATATTGCACTATTTTTTTTTTTTTTTTTTTTTTTGTTTAGTATTCTGTGTGCAGTCATTCATGCTGATTTTTTTTTTATGTACTGCCCTTCACCACTTATGCTGCCATGTGAGTTTTCTGAATAAAATTTTTACTTATGGTTAATATTATGCTAGTTTAAAATATAAATTAATTACAATTTTTTTTTTTTTTTTGGAAAACTTTTTTAATGATACAGGGTAATTTTTTCACCTTCTGATCACTTTTCCTAATGCAGTAATGTTAAAATAAAAAGCTTTGCACAGACTAATTTATAGCAATGAAAATTTTACTTTTTAAAATAGTATCTTAAATGTGATATGCATATGGACATTTCTTCACTGCAATAAGTAGTGTGGGTGCGTTCTGTCTTCTATCTTGGTGGTAAAGAGTATCATCATGGGAAGTAGTGTAGATGCTGAATGATTTGTTGTACTTCAGGAAGTGTAGCATTGCTGGTGCATGTCAAGAAATTTTTATGCTGGGGGGGGGGGAACATACCCACAGGTTTTATGGCAATTTAATAACTTTTGCTACCTCCTAATAAAAAAATTTCTTACCTTTACGAGCTTTATTTTTTGGCTTTATAAAGTGAATTCTATTTTGCAAACAACTTGAGCCTGTCCCATTGCAAAATCCTAATAGAGTTCGAATGCTTTACAGAAGAAATGAATTTATATATTTCATTTATAATTTGAAGAGTTGAGCTGCATTAGGTTCATTTAGTGCAAGGACTATAATAGCTCTTTATTAACAGGAAAGTTATTATTATTATTTTTTTTATCTAGAACCAATAAATTTTATTTTTGTGTATATTGATATTGTGTATTACCTTTATCTTATGCAAAACAGTTGCAATGGATTGGCATAAATATTGCCAATTATTTGAAATACAGTGCATTCCGGTTAATCGGGGCAGCTGCTTATTTGGGGCAAAATATGAAGAACAGAAACAAAACAAATATTTATCCTGAATTTGTTCCACTTAATTGGGGCAATAAAGGTTGTGATTGAACAATAAACTAATTTAGATGGTTCGTAACGAAGAGATCATGCAGGCAGCAGCCGAGTCAGTTATTGCAAAGTCATGCTGTAGAGTGGTTGTTTTCTGTTTGTTCTGTGTCGTGGTAATCTGATTCTGAAGAAATTTTGCTTGCAGTTGTTTACGATCACACTAGGTACATATGTATACATCTTGTAGGTTAGAATAGATTAAAAACTGTACCAAACAGTGCACTGATTTTGGTTTCCCCCCTTTTTTTTCAGTACATTTAAGACCCCTGTCAAGATGCCGTGTAAAGATTTGTGGCTTTCAGAAAAAATCTCTATTCGTGACAAGATAAAAAGCCAACCTCCTAATATCAGTCATCGTCAGCTAGTCGAGATAATAAAGGTGCCAAAATCTACAATTTCATGACTGCTACAGCAACAAGAAATACTTAGAGGAGTGGATATTGCATGTGGGTTTAAAGAAGACATCTCGTAAGCAAAAGAGGGAAGGCAAAAATCCAGCCGTCGAGGATGCTTTGAATCAATGGTTTTTCCACTGTATCTAAACGAGGAGTGCGTGTAAGTGGCCATATGCTAAAAACAGAGTAAGAAGAATTGGCAAAAAGCTAGGTCACGTAAATTTCAAAGCAACGGATGATTGGTTGTCTCAATAGAAGTGTAGACAAAAAAGCACATGGCCAGAAGGACAGTGCTGATGCTAAGAGCACTGAGCAATGGAAATCTGAAACTGCCAGAGTTGCTTAAAAAATTTAGTTGGGATGACATTTACAATGCTGATGAAACAGACCTGTATTATCATGCTGTGTCGGATGGTTCCCTCAGCTATCAACACATAACACTGTCCGGTTCAAAGAAAGCAATGGATCGTGTAACAGTGTTGTGCTGCTCAAACATGTCAGGAAATGATAAACTCAAACTATTGGTTATTGGTAAATGTGCTAAACCTCGTTGTTTCAAGGGGCTTACAATAGGCAGTTTGCCAGTTTCGTATTATGCCCATAAGGTGTGGATGACCACATATATTTTTACACAATGGCTAATGAACTGGGACGCGGAACTGCAACGGAAGTCCAGAAAAATTCTGTTGATATTGGACACCTGCACGACACACTCTAATATAGCTGGTTTAAAAAATATTGAACTGAAATTTTTACCCCCTAACACCACATCCCTGATACAGCCTGTGGATGCAGGAATTAAAACATTTGAAGACCTATTATCGTGGAAAGCTGGTTAGTCACATCCTTGAAGCAATTGGGGAAAATCTGCTGACATCATCTTAGAAATCAATAGATTAGTGCAAAAGTTTCAATGTTAAAAGCTGTACAATTTATCGCTGATAGCTGGGGAGGAATAAGCAGCAAAACAATTCGGACTAATTGTGATTCAGACGCGATAAGCTGTACAGAAAATGAAATGGCTTTGGAACTGCAACAGGTCCAAAATTGTGAAGAATTTTTAACTATTGACGATAACCTTCAGTGCCATGATAAATGAAGATTATGAGGAAACGATTATTGAACAAATTGCGGCAAAACACTCAGACACCAAAAAACCAAGAAAATGATGACGATGATATACCTAAGCGAGTGACTAACCAGGATGTCAGGAAATGTATCGCAGAATTGAGATGCTATTTCATGCAGGAAGGCAGTCCTTTACCAGCATTAGGTACCTGCGCCGACTTTGTTCAATTGCAATCCATAAAGAGAACTGTCAGGGTACACATCAATTTTTTTTCAAAGTAAGAACCCTTAAGTAATGTGTAATCTTTGCTTGACACTGACATTATTCTGTATCTTCATTTTACCTATGTACATTATATACATATATACATTTTGTTTGCTTTTCGCTTTAGTTATTTTAAAATAAATATTTGTACTAATATAACTTAAATACAGTGTGCTTTCTTTAAATACCACATTCCCTTTATTTTATTCATACCTTTTTTTTTGCCTCCGTTAGAATGTGCTTTTCAGCTCATTAAAATTTAGCTTAATTGGGCTAAAGTAATCTGTCCCGATGTGTCCCAATTAACTGGAATCTACTGTACTTCAGAGTTGGCTTTACTTGGGCATGTTGCTACATTAAGTCTAGTTAAATTGCTTTTTCTCAGGCAAGACATTATGGTGGTTCAGATTGATTTTGATTTAACTGTATAACATTATGTACTGCTTTTGGAAAGAAATGTTTAGGTTTTTCTTAATATTTTAGATTCAGCTCTTACATGGGATATCCTGAATGAGAAAATTCAATTTCTTGAATCAGTTTTAGAAGAAAATGGTAATTTTTTTTTTTTTTTTTTTTTATAAATTTAAAACTTTCTAAGGAATGCTGAAAAATGACTTATGCTTGGCTCTATTAGCATTAACTTGTTATAGTTGAGAAAAGTATTTTATGGATAAAAATATGGAAAAGAATTCTGAGTGTATTACATAGAGCATCAATGGCTTTTATAAAAACCAAAGGGCAATCTTTTCACAGCAAAGTAAGCTACTTTGGCTAGATTCATCAAGAGGAAAAAAACCTTTTTGATTTTGATGAGTAATTGAAGATTATTTGACCTTTATCTTGAAAAATATCATTACAAATATACTACCTGATGTCATAAATAAACATTTTATTATTGTATTAATCAAACTGACTGGGCATGAAGCAGAACTTCATTCAAAAAGGAAAAGAAAAAGCCGTCACTCACACAATTTGCCCATTTCTGAAAAAACAAAAACAAAAAAATGTAATGATCCAATTCTGCTGATATTTAGTTTTGTCACACTCTACTTCTCCGAGAGACAAATTATTCCAGTGAGTATGCTGCCAAAAGGTAAACTTTGCAAAATCTAATATTCTGTTGCTTCCTAAAATTTTATATTTGTGACTCTCTTTTTCTTATTTTTCACCTGCCAACATGAATGCAACTCTCATGCATTCTGCTTTTCCTTTAGGGATCTTAATCAGGTCACTCCAAAGGTGCTAGTCTACAAGTTCTGTAATTTTAATCTTCTAAGTAATTCCTTATAGTTCAACTCTTAGCACTCTCAAACAGTCTAGTTATCCTTCTTTGGATCCTCTCTAGAAGTTCTTTGTCCTTTTTTTAGTTTAGGTCTCAAGATCTGAATACAATACTCAAAATGAAGTCTTGCTTTCATATTTTGAAGAGGGAAAAATAGCATCCTTCTCTCCCTGTTGGCAAAGGTCCTATTGATTGTACACCCCAAGCCTTCCTGGCTGCTTGTTTACATTGCAAGGAAAACTTTATATATTTATGTCACAACCCATAAATCTTTCACAGCACAAACTTTAATTACAGGTCTCCTAGACTGTTATCCCTGATGTGTGTTGTTGTTGTTGTTTTTTTTTTTTTTTTTTTTTTTTTTGCAAAATGGAAACCTTACTTATCAGGATTACATCATTGACCATCTTACAGACTACAGTAGGCATTTTAATGCATTTGTTAAAGTGTTCCTTCTAAAGAGCTTTTTCCATATACAAATTCTCTTTTTGTCTAAATGCAGTTTTCTTTATTTTATATTCGAGTAGCACCTTAGCACTACAGGAAGCAGGCAAAGGCCCAGAAAGGAAATGCACCTTTCTTTTTCTTATATCAGTAAAACTGCTAACAGCCACTTGATCACCTAGTGGCCCCGGGTGCCAAGCGATTCCAGTGCGTTTCTGAAAGTCTTTTCTCTAAAGAGCTTTTCAGTGAACAGCTTCTACTTTTTACAGTTCTACGTTTCGACAACAGTTTTCTTGATTTGTATACCGGAATACCTCTTTTGCACTACAAGAAATAGGCAGAGGCCCAGAAAGCAAAGCCACCTTTTCTGTTTTCTTTTTTTAGACATACTAACAAACTAACTCGCCCACTTGATTGCCTTGTGGCACTGCTCCTTCCTCCCTGTAGTGGGACCAGAAACCTGGGTGGTACAGCAAAACTGCATCTGTCTACTTTTTGGAAGTCTGTTTCAGGTGGTCAGTTTTCATTTTGTCTCGCATTCATTTCATCTCTTGGCTGGATCTCCAAAATGGTTTTGGTTTCTTCTCAACTAGAGGTTCATTTGTATCAATAAGGAGTCAGCATGCCGTTTGCTAACTGGATCAGAGTTTTCTGTTTCAAACAATGAAAAACTTCATCCAGTGGAGTTGCAAAGGCTTTTACAATATTTCAGCAATATTGATGACATCCACGAAATAATAATAGTAATCTAATTGGAATCTCCTTGCAGGAGACATATTTAATGCCTCACCCTTGCTAAAAAAAAATAAAAAAATTATACTCTCCTTCGGCAAGACAAACCCATTACCAATAATGCTCAGATTCAAGAGTCCCTTGCAAACACATTCCTTGATAAACTGCTGTTGCCATGTGAATAGAGATTTGTATTACTGATACTTGTTTCAGTCTGTCGCCCAGTCAACCCTGTACTTGTCATTAACTTGAAGATCTTATTCCAGTTGCCAACCCCTTTTTGTTTTTGTGCAACTTCATTGGACCCCATCCATTATGTGGTTCTCCCAGCGCAGATGGATGAAGACATCTCATTGAAATGCTTATTAACAGACAAAATCTAACCATATTAAATACTGGCACACCAGCTTACATCTATCTACCAACAGGAACAGCCTTTGCAATAGATCTCTCTAGTATTGAGTATCGAGTGGACAGCTCTGGACGATCCGCTCAGTAATGACCATTACCTGTTAATCTGTGAAGTTCAAATGTCACTCCATAAAACTGCATAAAATGGACTGAATATCTTCCAAGGCAGATTGGGCAAAGTACACATCTTGTGTATCCTTCAACAATCAGATCATAGAGTATCATCAGTTGCCAACTATAGTACAAAACAGATTCTATCAGCTGCATCTACTGCCATCTCACAATCAAGCATCCATAGAATCGTAAATTATTGTTGGAACGAGGATTGTAAGATGTCAAAGAAAAAAACACTACAAGAAGACCCACCACATTAGGAAGAAAACAAAAAGAGACTCTTGGGTTCGATTTGCAACTGCAATTAATAAAAATACTGATGAATATGGAGAAAAATAAAGCGATTAAAAGTCAAATTTCCCCCATTATCCTCTCCCCTTTTCAGCTGGAATGGGCAGGAGTTGTCTACTCCTGCAGGGATTGCATTTTTACAGTTGGCTGACTCTACCGCATATGTGCCATCAGTTCAAAGATTAAAACTTCAGCCAAAAAATCCCAATTGAATTTCAGAACCACATCCCTTTTTATCATACAATCAACCAGTTATTATGTTTGAACTTCAAGAGGCTATATCCACAACAAAGAATAGTGCTGTTGGCCCTGATGGAATATATTGCATAATGCTATAACACCTAAAGAAATTACTATCCTCTCTGCTGACTTACAATTGCATCTTCATTGAGCATTCATTCCCCAGTTCCTGGTGTTACTCTTATGTACTGGCAATACCCAAACCAGGGAAAAAGACCACTATTCTTCATTAACTGTAGATCTACTTCTCACAGCTGCTTAAGTAAAGTGTAGAAAAAATGATACTGTTGACAGACATGGTATCTTTATTCCTAAAATATGATCTGCGATTAATCAATTTGGTTTCAGAAAAAACCGATCATCCCTGATCTCGTGAACAAAGCTGAAACAAACATCAGGAATATGGTCATCCGAAATGAACATCTTTGTGGTATGCCTTGACATAGAGAAGGCCTTTGACACCACTTGGCATTTTGGTTTTCTGAGAGATCGCCATTCCCTAGACCTGAGAGGCCACTTTCTATATTTCATGCAGAGTTTCCTACAGCACAGGACTTGGCAAATGCTTTCACATAGATGGAGTCTCTCAGGGCTCTGTTCTCAGTGCAATCTTATTTGCAATAAGCATAAATCATTGACCAAATTTATTCCCAAAACTAAATTCTTACCTTTTTATGCTGATCTCTTGCATTTTGCAGAACATGAGCTTTATTGAGAGGCAACTGCAAACTTCAATTAAAAATATTGAGCTATGGATGACACAGAATGGTTACTGACTATCTTATCAGAATTCAAGTCATTCACTTTTGTAAGAAACGAAAGATGCATCCAGATCCAGAAGTACTCTTAACAAATCATCCCGTTACAGTTGTGAACAGCTATGATTTTTGATATTAAATTGAACTTTCAGATATAAATCAAACATGGACTGCTTGCCAGAAAAAAATTAACTTAAGACTTCTACTTCATGGGATGTAATTGTTACACTTTACTTTACCTGTATAGAGCCATAATCAGATCTTGCCTTGATTATGATGCCCTGGTGTATGATACCGCTGGGGAAAGCATGCTAGCATGGCTTGCCCCTATTCAACATTCTGCCCTTGGGATTGCTGTATAGGCATTTATAGAATGTTGCCAGTACAAGTCTTTATATTGAAGCCCATGAACTTCCCCTCAGCCTCAGGAGAAAGTTGTTGCTTCTGAACTATGCAGCCAAATGAAGTCTACCGACTGAACCTATTAGGCTGATACTTAGCGATCCAGTTCGCGATGTACTATATAAATGGCAGCTTGGCCTACTGGTATTAGATTGCAGGCATTATCACAAACTTGGAATGTACATCTTGATAAAGTCTTCCAAGATCCAAATTAGATTCTCCATGGTCTTCTCTTAAACCATCCTATGACAGTAATTGCCTAAACTGGGGAAAACATTCCTATGCAGTTATCAACATACAACTCCATACTGCTCCATACTGCTCACACTCAAAATTACTTTCATTTTAAAAAAATATATGCTGATGGATCAAAGTTTGAGAGCGGAGTTGGTGCTGCAGCCATCTTCCCCTATAACACCATCTGTTTCACTTCCTACCAAATGCAGCAATTATACAGCTGAATTATGCACCATCAAGCTTGCCCTAGAAAATATTTTCTATCTGTTCATCAAAAAAGTAATATATATATACAGACTTGCAGAGTGAACCTTTAGCCTTAAATTCTTCTTCACCAATGCATCCTTTAATAAAAATCATAAAAACTTAGCTGATGCATGTCATCAATCACCAGCAAGTGGTCATCTTTTGCCGGATCCCAGGCTACACCAGGATATCAAAGAATGAAAGAGCTGATTATGCAGCCAAACAGTCATCCAATATAGTATCACCAGATTATACCATTCCATATATTAACTACAGATCCAATATAAGAAGCATATATAAGGAACAATGGATCTTTTATGACAAGCTCAACTGCATAACAAGCTCTTTCAAATAAAACCTGAACCATTGTTATGGGTTCAGTTTCTGAGTAAACAGAAAGGAAGAAGCCACCTTATCCAGAGCACGAATCGATTACAGTCAGCTCACCAATGTTTTTCTTCTTGCAGCAAATGATCCTCCGCGGTGTTATACACTGCAGCTCTCTTCTCACAATCAAGCACAGTCTCGTTGAATGTATGTTTATACACCCATGCCTGAAAGGCTTCATTCAGTTTTCTTTAAAATCTTGAAGAACCTTTGACGCTTCATATCATAGGCAATGATGCAAATCTCCCAGAATTTTTCTGTTTTCTAAAATGGATACATCTATAGCAGGGGTGGCCAACGAGTCGTGATTCATCGTGATCTACCAGTCGATCACGATGAATTTGAAATATACAGTCATCCCTCGATTTGTCAATGAAATTTTTGAGATGGTAGATCGCAGCACATTTTGAAGGAAAAAAGTAGATCGCATCCCAAATTAAGTTGGCTACTCCTGATCTATAGGATCATTTCTGGCTGTTCTTACACCATGTGTGACCTCCATCTCATTGATAGGTGCAATATGGCCTAAGTAGCCCTTGTGCCAGAAATACCAATCTCTAGTGGCACTGCTTCTGCCTGTGATGGGGCCAGAGCTCTGGAAGGATAACTTTTCCTTCCACTGCTAAAAGGAGCAATCACAGAGAATGAATTTTCCTCCTCAAGACTGCAAATCTTGCCCTTGTGGATTTGCACCAACCTGATTGTGACAATCAGACCCAGAAAACAG
Source organism: Mastigoproctus giganteus (assembly GCF_048544385.1). NCBI lineage: Eukaryota > Metazoa > Arthropoda > Arachnida > Uropygi > Thelyphonidae > Mastigoproctus > Mastigoproctus giganteus. The sequence goes on along the minus strand of NC_143584.1, from coordinate 31,072,873 downwards.
TGAAAACAGATGACTCAAAAAAAATGGAATATCCAGCTTTCCTTATGCTCTGTTCACTAGCAAATAAGTCACTAGGTACACTGTCACCTTTTTTATATTCAAAAATGTTTAGAAAGTAGCAGATCTCCAAAAAAGTACATATGAAGACTCAGATCTGACAATTTATTAGTTGAAACCATCAACTGCAAACATTCTGAATCTCTCCTGAAACCTGCATCATTTGGTGAGGTTCCTACCAAGCTATCTCCTCATGCCACCCTTGACACCTAAAGGTATAATTTCTAAATGGAATCTTTTAAACAGTCTCCGAGGAGGAGATTGTTCAAAAACTACTAGAAAGTTACTCAAGACAAGTGAATAATGTTGAAGAAAGATGTAGATTGTAAAAATCTACATCTTTCTCTACACCAGCAGTTCCAAACCGGTGGTTTGTGAATCTCTGGGAGTTCGAAAGTATTCCAGGGGGTTCACACTAAAAATTCTGTAGTGGCATCTGCTTAGATTTACATAGGTATTTTTTTGTAAACTACAAAATAGTTTAATATTAATTTATGCAGTTTGGTTCAAAATTTATATTGGACCAAATTTTTTTTGGACATGCACCCGTACACAGTGAGCATGTGTGACAAACTTAATTTCTTTCATTGTCAAAGACCATTTTTACTTAATTTTTTATTATTATTACATAACATCACTTATAAAAATGTATCACTGGAAATATTTTATAATAAAAATTCAGAACTATTATACAATTTCAGAAAATATAGCATTAGTTGCGGCATATGATGCAAGAAAGCAAGCTTATGCAGCATGCATCAGCCAAAAAAAAAACTTTCACCCCTACATTTCACCCCTACATTCACTCCAAATTGCCCGTCTAGCTCAGCCTTAAATTTATTTAAGCTATCAATTTCCGCAACAAGAGATGGAAGTCTGTTCCAGCAATCAACTACCTGCTGGCTAAAGGCAAATAGCTGCACATCTATTCTACAATTTTGAATTTTTTTCCTCAATTTGAATCTATGAACCCATAAGGTTTGTAATCTGAGCCAGAGGAAGATTCCCATCAGCATTGAGCTTGTTCAACCCATTCAATGCCTTATATACCTCAATTAGATCACCTCGCAGGTGCCTAATCTCCAGGAGCTGCAATTTGCAGAACTTAAGCTCTTTCTAGGTAAGAGCACCCCTTTTGTTCCCCTCACCAATCTTATTGCCTTTCTTTGTACTCTTTCTAGCAACTAAACATCCTTCCTAAAATGAGGCCTCCAGACCTGTACACCAGTGTTTCTCAATCTTTTCATTGTTGTGGCACACTGCATTCACTATTATACTCATATATATTATATATGCATATTATATATAAGACATAAATATTATAAACAAAAATTATAAATATATATTATATGTATATAATACATATTTTCATAAATTGGTAGTTATTTATGTTGAGTATATTTAATAATACACTTATTTGTTTTTAATGTCTTTTTTTTTGAACATACATGAATTGCATTAAATTTAAGAGAAAATATGTAAACAATTTAACATATTATATAAAAACAAACAAATATACAATTATAACATTTTAATCCTTGGTTGGGTTTGATGGGAGGCACACAGTTTTTAAATACGAGGATTTATTGTGTATAGGCTTATTCTCACTCCTCTTCTACCAACTTTTGTCTGTCTCTCTTTTTTGTTTAATCTCGTTTAAAGTGGAAAATCCTGTTTCACACAAGTAGGAAGTGTAAAATGGCAATAAAATTCTAATTGTCTCCTCCAAAATTTGTGGAAATTCATTTTGAATTTTAGACCGGGGTTCGAGCCCATGACCACCAAATACAGAGGATGCGGACAGGTCAGGGAATGACCACTGCATATCTCCGGAGCAATATGGCTTTAGTTGCTAATGCTCCTAAAAACCAAAATAACAATAACATAACAATCATTTCGAATTTTGATCCAAAATTTGCTAATATTAGTGTTATTAAAGTGAATTTCCAGCATCAGTCACTACGGATCTCAGCCAATTCTTCTTCCCCTTGCAGATTAAGTTCTAATGTCGGAAGGGTTTTTGTTGCAAATGGGTCTCTTACCCACAAATATTTTTTGGTGTCAAGGGATGGAAAGTAATGCTCAATTTTTGTCTTTAACAGCTCTAATGTTTCGCTTATACATTAATTATTTTAATATATATAATTGGTTTTGGCAGTCAAGGGAAACATTTCTAAATTTTTTCATTTACCTATTTTTTCCCTATACTCAACTTTTTTCTTCAAAGGCGAACAACTTGTCAGTAGAAGTGAGTAAATTTTCCTCTGGTCCTTGCATACTGATATTTAATTTACTAAGCTGCGTGAATAAATCTGCATAAAAAGCTCATTTACAGCACCAAACAAAATTCTGACTACTCCAAGATTGTCCCTTAAGCCTTCAGGTAACAGTGATGTTACCAAAGGTGAATTCTCCTTCCCTGATGAGGCTGTAGAATGTCATCCAATTATTCCACAAAAGTCTTTCTAATGTGTGAGTGACCACCCCACAAGTTCCAGTCAGTATCTGGAAAATTAAAATTCCCAATTATAAATACATTCTGATTTACTGGCCCACTCTATTTCTCTGCACAATTGCTCATTATATATCAGTCATTAGGCCTAAAACACACCTACCTCTTATTTTCCCAGTGCTTATGTCACACCACACTGACTCAACATTGCATTGTCCATCAGTGTCAATTGGATGCACTTCCTTAGATTTTGTTTCTTAACTAACAGTATAATCCCTCCACCCCTCCTGTCCTGTTTATCCTTTCTCTACACATTGTACTTCCCAAATTTCAATTCTGCACAGCTTATATCTGTGTGACACCACATCTCTGATATCCCAACGCTATCTGCCTTTGGTGTCTTGACCAGCACTTCAAACTCATCAAATTTATTAATTATCTTTTAGCATTGATGTTCATTCATGCAAGTATATGTGCACCTGTTCCTACTCTTAGTTACCCCAACATAGCCCATGTATTTACTTGTTCCACGATGACTCCCAGCTGCTCTGGAAATCCCCAGCACCTTGCTTTCCAGGCTGCTGCTCATTCTAATAGAAGCAGTGCAAGAATCGTTTTCATCTCTGCCTGCTGCCACTGTTCTAGTCTGTGAATCCTCCCAAGCTCCACCCCTCCTGTCCTGTTTATCCTTTCTCTACACATTGTACTTCCCAAATTCCAATTCTGCACAGCTTATATCTGTGTGACACCACATCTCTGATATCCCAACGCTATCCGCCTTTGGTGTCTTGACCAGCACTTCAAACTCATCAAATTTATTAATTATCTTTTAGCATTGATGTTCATTCATGCAAGTATATGTGCACCTGTTCCTACTCTTAGTTACCCCAACATAGCCCATGTATTTACTTGTTCCACGATGACTCCCAGCTGCTCTGGAAATCCCCAGCACCTTGCTTTCCAGGCTGCTGCTCATTCTAATAGAAGCAGTGCAAGAATCGTTTTCATCTCTGCCTGCTGCCACTGTTCTAGTCTGTGAATCCTCCCAAGCTAGCAGTTTTCCAACCCACCTAACACTACCTTGATAGCATCAGCAAATATTCTTGCACCCTTTCTATTTAAGTGTACCCCCATCCCTGTAGAAGCAGTCTCTGCTGTTAGTGTAGGCTTAGTGGTTCGCAATAAAAATATGTTGAAAGGAGTCTACGATTCAAAAAAGGCTGGGTAGTGCTGCTCTACACTGAATCTTCCTTCACAGTGAAAGCTGGATACCTAAACTGTTGCATCCATCCTTACAACCCCAGGAGCTTACATCTGGTGAATATAGGCTTGGTACATTCTCTCTCTGAAATTCTTTTTTTTTTTTTTTTTTTTTTGCTGGTGTAGTATGTTCGCTCTTCATTGCACTATATGGTAGTAATAATATACCTAACCCTATAAAATGCTATAAGTGAGTTGTCCCAAATTTTGGACACTCAAACAATGTACTAAAAAGATCAGTGTGCCCAAACTGTGGATCAAAGTAACATATCCATACCATTTGCTATGCCCAATCTTCATGATGTCCCAACTGCAAAGGCAACCAAGCCTTTTCTAAATCCTGTCAGTAATGAAAGCTGGAGAAAAAAATCCAGAAATACAAAGTAGAAAACATAACTAAAAGTGAGAAATCATCTTCTATACCAGGAGTGGCCTACTTAATTTGTGATGCGATCTACATTTTTTCCTTCAAATGTGCTGCGATCTACCATTGCAAAAATTTCATTGCACAAGGTGCACAAATCGAGGGATGACTGTTTATTTAAAATTTGTCGTGATCGACTGAAATTAAATCCACAATTGACTCGTTGGCCACCTATGCTTTATACTAATGCTATCACCATGTTTGAAAATGTAAACATAGTAGTTACAGTTATCTTGATAATTTTGATACTTCTTGGCAGTGGAGAAGTAGTCTTTTGCTACATGTTATAGTATTCTTCAGAATAAAACTTTTTATATTAATCAGTGATACAGTAGTAGGTTTTTTTCAATCAGGACCATGTTGAATTCTCTTGTGCCATGTATTTTCAAATTTACTGCTTGGGGACTGACAAACAGTTTCCATTTCTAAAAGATCAAAAAATATAATTCTTATTGTATACATTAACAAAAATGCATATAATTTGGCAATAGGTCACGGAAAATTTTCCCCATAGCATGCTACTGCCATCATCCAATTACACACTTGTTGATGAAACATCTGTGATATGTATTTCTCCTTGTGATCTAATTCTGTCTGCCAGCTGCAGTAAGTCAGGTTCTGTATTTCACACACTGCCTTGTTGAACTTGAATACTAAAATCTTATCTTGTCAGGCAGGATTTCGTTTTAAGAATTTTTATTGAATCACAGGTTGTCATTACTGAAGATAAGATAGAATTATATTTGACTGAAGCTACTGCCTATAAAAACTGTGGTAATTTAACCTTCCTTATGTTTTGTATAATTCTTTTGTGTTTTGAAGGTCATATTTAGTATCTCTTGTATTGAAAGCTAATCCACATAAAAGGTTAATTTAACAGAATAGCTGAAATTGCCATTTAGGTTCTGCATATTTCCTTCTAGAAAATGTAATTATTAAAAAACTGGGGAAAAAAAAAAAGCTTAAGAATAAATTCTGTTTTAGCTATAAGGGACTAAAATTTTATAGTATATAGCATAAAGGAATGTTGCAAATAGTATTCTATTCCTCTACAGATTTCAACATTTGTTTTGTATGTCGTTTTTTTTTTAACAACAATTTATAACTGAACAAATTAGCAACTATATTCTATTCACTCTCCCTTTAATCCTGACTTTAATATGTGATTAAAGTTCTCATTGGTCAGTTGCTGTACTACTTTTTATTTATTTTTTTTTTTTTAAGCAAGTGACTACTTGAGAGCTTTACTTGATGTGTATTTGTTGAAATACACATGATTATAGTTTGTAGTAAAACAGCAAATATATGATACGCATATAAATCCTGTTTTGCAGATGCATCAAATGAAGAGGCTGAAGTAGCTGAAAAACAAAAGCATGGTAAGATTGTCATTATTGATAAAATATTTTATATATCTTATTTTATAACACTTACCTGGATGGCAAGGCATAAGAACCATAATTTTTTTGCTTAAGTTTGTTTCTTCTCTGCGGAGTTTGGCCCAAGATATCCACTGTACAGCCTGCAGCCAACTCCATGCTGTCTTTCATCCCACAGGGGATGAAAGACAGCATGGAGTTGGTCCCATTTTCTCCTGTTTTGATCCCATTGTCTCTATGATTCGTGCATGAGACAATGCCCTCTTCCTTTTCTCCTGATATCGATTATGAATGTGGCAAGAGGCCCATTGCAGACATCCAGCAGGCTTGCCAGCCTCCCCCAATTTGAGGAACTTCCATCTGTAGCTGATTTAGACTGAACTACATGGAAAAGTTTAAAAAGACTTCACACCTTTACTGGAAGATCAAAATTACAGCCGAGCGATCCACTGGGATTTCTCAATGGTCCCATGGAACGCAACTTTTAGTCCAAACTCTAAACATCGGTTGGACTGACCTTTGTGTCAAACACCATGTTTCACAGAGGACTTTGCTTTGTCTTTGGAGATATTGCCCTCCTAGATCTGTTACTGCTATCCAGTGGTTGCTTTATTTGAATAGCCTTAATGTTCATGATGAATCATTGCTGATAACTAAATCAGGATTATTACTCTCTCTCTCTCTCTCTCTCTCTCTCTCTCTCTCTCTCTACTCTCTCTCTCTCTCTCTCTCTCTCTCTCTCTCTCTCTCTCTCTCTTCTCTCTCTCTCATACACACACACACACACACACACACACAGTAAAATCTCGTTAATACAAACTCGTTTATACAAAGTACTTGTTTATATGAAGCACATACCATTCCCCTGTGAAAGGATAGGCTTTTCTATGTAAATAATTCGTTTATTACAAAGTTCTTTTTCACCCCATGAGAAATAAATATTGCCATTTTGTATGTTTAATACAAATCTTAGCAAAGCGATCAGATTACTGCCCATGGCCACCTGGCTCCCTACTTCCACACACACACACACACACACACACACACAGTAAAATCTCGTTAATACAAACTCGTTTATACAAAGTACTTGTTTATATGAAGCACATACCATTCCCCTGTGAAAGGATAGGCTTTTCTATGTAAATATATTCGTTTATTACAAGTTCTTTTTCACCCCATGAGAAATAAATATTGCCATTTTGTATGTTTAATACAATCTTAGCAAAGCGATCAGATTACTGCCCATGGCCACCTGGCTCCCTACTTCCTGAACGTTGGCACTGACTTGTTAGAAATTAGTTTTGTGTAAGCAAAAGCAGTTATGGTGGTTACAACGTCAAGTGCACTCTGAAAAACATCTTTCTGAAGGATGAGTTGTTAAATTAACAAAAGAATAAAGTTTTTCTAAGTGGTTTACAAGCACTCCATTTTTTTCCCTTGCTCTCCACGGGAATAATGTCAGTTGCAATTGTTTCCTTAGTCCAAAGAGTCTTTTGCTGTCATATACAGCAATCTATTTTTGTGCCATTTTATCTGAGCTGATGTCTTTTTTAGAACTTGTCTTTAAATTAATTTACAATTTGTTTATATTAAATCTTATCTAAATTAAATCTAACTAAAAATTATACAAGAGGCTGATAGGATGGAAAGAAGCAAAACGGACTTTGAAAGGAATACAACATCCCTTTACCTACTTTATCTACAATACTGAAAAACCGGAAAAGACTTAAGTGCGTGACACTGGAGCAGCGATGAAAAACAGGAAACGAATTTGTGGTGCAAAACACGAGGAGCTTGAAACAAAACTGAATGGTACCAACAAATGCGAGCATCTAATTTGCCAATACCAGGTCAGATTTTGCAAGAAAAGGCAAATTATCTGGCTCAGCAATATGGGATTAGCAACTTCAAATGCATCAGTGGCTGGCTCCAAAGATTTAAAGACAGGAATAACTTGGTTTCGCGAAATGTTTGCAGTGAGTCTGGATTAGTTGACAAAGTAAAGGCTACAGAGTGGTTGTGTTCTGTATGGTCCATCCTTGAAAAATATGATGTAAAGGATATTTTTAATCTCGACGAGACAGGTTTATTTTATAATTTGCTGCCAAACAAAACATTTGCTGTTCGAGGAGAGTCTTGTCATGGTGGAAAATTAAGTAAACAAAGGCTCACTGTTCTGTTACGCTGTAATTCAGATAGCAGTACAAAACTAAGCCCACTTGTGATTGGTAAGTTTCCTAAGCCAAGATGTTTTAAAGCAGTTAACCAACTTCCCTGTGATTATGAGGCCAATAGAAGTGCCTGGCTTACGGTAAATATTTCAGCCTTGGTTATCAAATTAGACAGAAGAATGGCTTCAGAAAAAAGGAACATTTTGATGATTCTAGACTGTTGTACAGCACATTCTGCCGAGACACTTAAGTTGGCAAATATACGGCTGTTGTTTTTACCCCCCATACCCCCAGTTTAACACAACCACTGGATCGAGGCATTCTTTATAACCTCAAGAGAGCATATAGACACCCCACCCGATAAGGTAAGTGATCTGCAACATAGGAGGGAACAATTTGCAGCCAAATTGGAATGTCTCGGATGCTATCCGTAATCTTGTTATTGCTTGGAAAAGTATTATCTCAAGTGTAATAATCAACTGCATTCAGAAAGAATGGCTTTGGAGAGAACATCATCGAAAAACGTGGTCCTGCACACAAATTGTTGTTTGTTATTTGGTTTTTAGGAGCATTAGCAGCTAAGGCCATATTGGTCCAGGGATATGCAGTGGTCATTCCCTGACCTTTCCGTATTTGGTGGTCACGGGCTCGAACCCTGGTCTAATCAAGAAGCTGCTCCTGTCCACCTGGCTATGGAGGTGCCCACACAAATGTGATAGCGACACTGAAGAATGGAGGAATTTGAAGGAGCATATGGATTTTGTTGGAAAATTTGAAGAGTTTGTGAAGGTGGATGATGAAGTTGCTACCACTGCGGTGCCAACGCCAGAAGAGCTGCTGGGTACCAAACAAAACTATGATGTGTTTGTTTCAGCGACAGAGAAAGTGAAGAAATGCACACACTGCCATCTAAAAAAGATGCCCAAAAGACATTGAACATAATAGAGAATGTGTTGGCCTGCAGTAACGTTCATAAAGAAACAACTATTGCATTTAATAACGTCTGTGCTTGAAGTTAAAAATGCATATAGGACAAAAACTGTGCAAACAACATTGGATTCTTTCTATAAATTAGATTAATTTATTAAAAATTAATGGTTTCTATGGCTCCTTTAATATTAAGATTGTAATTCTTTTTACTGCAGTATTAAAATATTGTATATATCAATATACTAGGGCTTGCATAAAACCGAGTTTAACCGAAGTTTACTCTTAAAACCGGTTTTAAAACCGATTTTCTCAGACTTAGGAAAAATAATTAAAAGCTTATAACACAGGTATTTATTTTATCTTGGGTAGATTGTACAAATCGTAATCAAATCTTTTAAACAAAATCTATCACCTCTTATAGTAAAAAAAATAAAAAAATTAAAATGCTCCAAAAAAGTAACCAGCTTGAGATTATACAAAATTACAAATTGTATTCAAATCCTTTGAATAAAAACTATCTTCTCATATAGTAAACAAAAAAATAATAAGCCCTGTAATAATAATAATAAATAAATAAAACTAATGTGAAAAAAAAAACAGCTTGTGGAAATTACTTTACTATTTATTGCTCAGCTTTTTTCTGAAAATGATTCTTTAAAAAACACAGTATATTAAGCATTTTTCCTGATAGACTTGACCTTATTTTTGTGTTAAAGAGACCAGTGATCTAAAACACTCTCTCAGATTGGACACTTGTTGGTTTAATGGTCAGCAGTGCTCTATAAACTTACACCCGCTTTTCACTTCTACTGCTAGTTGCCTTCAAAATTTTAAATTCTTTGCTGATTTCCAATTCACTCGGATATTTTGAAGGCTCTTCAGTTAATCTCTTTATTACACTATCATACTCTCGCATGAGTGTATCTCCAACATCGGAACTAGAGGAGTCTTTGTTTTCTTCTAAAAGAACAGTTCGTTTATTTTCAGTTTCTTCATTCAGTGCTAAGACTCCTTCGGAATGTTCTTCAAATAATCTCTGATAAATCTCTTCAGCATGCTTTTTCAAAACTTGCTTACTTGGAACAATAAAAGTTCTTGAACCTGAATCTTCTTTCCTAAACTTTTTTGGGGTTGTGTAGATAGCTCAGCAAAGCCACAGTTTGGCAATTTCATCTTGCATTGTAATACTGCAAAAGGCTTTGGTGAAACTTTAAAGCAAATGGGTTTTCTGCTGTATCAAGCTTAGCAAGCAGAAATTCTGTTGAAGACTCTGCTTTAAGTAAGTCTGTATCTTCTGAGGTTATAGCCATCAGAATCATTTTAACTGGTCGCAAAGTTTCACATAGCAATTCAAGTGTTTTCCAGTCATCGTCAGACACAGCTTCAGTTGACAGTACTGCACATAGACCATTTGGAATGCAATTTTTCAATTTCAAAAATCTCTCAATCATATAGAATGTGCTATCCCGATAATCTAGTCTTGCAATCTAATATAAGTTTATATTCTTTCCCATTAAATTTTGCTTTAACAAAATTTTGTAATATGTCATTTTTGGTAGATGATTTTCGAAAAAGCTTGCAAAATTTTTTGACTTTGTTAATAGTTTGTGCAATATTGACCACTGGATTGAAGAAACAAATGAGCTCATCGGTAAAGTCGGTTTGATAAAGCATGCCTTGCTGTCTTTCTTCACTCATCACTCAATCATCACTACTTCCTTCATTATTTTCATTTTCTTCATTGTCTTTGGGAGACTCAGAGACTGTGGCACCATAATTGATTGCTTTTTCATAAAGTACATCTATAACCGACAGATGTATACAATGGGCTATACATTGTTGATGAATAGGTGTAATTTTCTTGTCAAACTTAATCATCATTGCTGCTCCATCGGTGGTGCAGGCAACATATCCTCATCCAAGTTCAAACCAAATTCCTTCAAGTGTCCATTCACAATTTTCTCGGTTCTTCTGCTATCAAGTGAACCATTAATCTCAATAAGACCTAACGACCAATGATTGTCATTTGAATGCACATTTATATACCTTTTATTTTGTATAGATGTATATTCGTCTAGAGTTAATGAATACCGTGCACCCAAAACCAATGAATTTTTGAAATGCTGAATGAGTTCTTCTTTCTTAGTTTTATAATAATTCAGAACCATATTTTTAATTCCATTCACTGAGACTGGTGGTAATTTATCGTATTTATTTCTCTGAAGGTGAGGGCTTGATTGTATAAACTCATTCTTGGAAATTGAATTAAAAGAAAATCCATCTAAAGCGGCTAATTTTGAAATCTCTTCTTCCATAGATTTTTTAACGATAAAGTTTTCTAATGTTCTTACCATTTTTACGGGAGGTTCACTGTTATCTTGTTTAATGTCAATCTGATACATTTTCTTTAAATGCAACATCAAAGGTGATGTAGATCCTCCAGACGACTTCGTTATCTTCTGACATTTCGAACATTGTGCTTCATCTTTGCTTTTTCGAGCAAAATAATTCCATACATTTGATTTCATCTTAGACATATTAAGAGTAATAAATATTAATTAGTAGGAATTTATATCACCGACAATTTTAAATAAAAATATTGAAGGTAACAAAGGCACAATACTATGCGTCACTCCTGCAAGAACTGAATGAAGAGTCTAAACGAGGCAAGTTTCAAAATTTTTACGAAAGAAATTTTTTATTTATTTACTTGCAATTTTTCCCCCCAATTAAATCTATTGTATTTTCAAAATTACATAAAAGCTAAATTTGATGAAGCTGCTTTTGGGAGAACATTTGATCGTAAATTTAATAGGAATAAAGAAGCAAAAAACTTTCTACGATTGAAATTTGATGCAATATTCAGCGAATCTGTTTCTAGTGGGTAACCATCAATAAGGCGTGTTCCATAACTTGCCTGGCGAACAAGATAGATGGAACGGAGTAATGTTGAGCATTTTCTTTTACGCTATCGCTCCAACTCACTCAGTTGTAAACGAATACACCTGCATTGTGCCATGATACAAGTGGGAAGATAAAAGGTACCCCTCCTAGATTTGGGCCACTTGCCCATGAGATTTGTACCTACCTAAACATAAAATAAAATACAAAACATGTTTAAAACGTAAAGCAGTTGAACGATCCAGACAAACGAACAAACAAAAGAAAATGTGCCTAACAAAAAACTATATTCGAGGGCTAACTTAAAAAATATTAGAATCCGGTTTTAGAAGCTCGGTTTCGGTTTTAACAACTCAATATGAAAACCGGATTTAACCAGTTTGCAAGCCCTAATATATACTGTACAATATTTTCATTTCCGTTAATATTGCTTCTCTGTTTATCTTACAAATAAAATAAAATCTTAAAAAAAAATGTTATTCCTTTTACTGTATTGTTAGATAAGGCTTTTGTTTTATTATTTTATTTTATTAATTTATTTTGATATTATTATTCTTAGTGTATCAAAAAAAAAAAAAAAAATGATACTTTTTGGGGGACCTCGTTACTACAAAGCTCATTATTACAAAACGTGAAAATTTAGGTCCCTTGAACTTTGTATTAATGAGGTGTGTGTGTGTGTGTGTGTGTGTGTGTGTGTGTGTGTGTGTGTGTGTGTCAAACGATGGTATAGTTGTCCAGAAATGTTCTGCTATGATTGGAACTTGTTGATGAGTGGATAACCCACAAGTTCCAGTCCATATCTTGGAAGTTAAAATCCCTGTTTTGCTAGTACACTGTGGTTGTTCATTATACTCATTACAACCAATTGATCCCATAATATACTCCTACATTCATTTTTGTAGAAGTATGTTGTAGTCACACCAGACTGGCTCAACGGTGCACTTGTAACTCATGTTTACTGGTTGTACTGTTTTTTAAAATTTTTGCTTCTTAAAGAAAATCATAAATCCCTTCCCTGTGTGTCTATCTTCAGTACACATTGTAATCATTATATTCGAATTCTGCATCCCCAATATCAAAGTAGCATGTTTCTGTTATAAAAAGTTAAATCCATACTAAGTCAGAATTTAATGACTTAGTTAGTACTTCAAACTAATCAAATTTATTTATATACTCCTAGCATTAGTATATTAGTAATAAACATGTGAATTATGTTTTTAGTAACTTAAACACAGCTTGTGTACTTTAGCATTAGCATTAGTAGAGGCATTTGATGCAAGAAAGCAAGCTTATGCAGCATCAGCCAAAAAAAAAAAACCCACTTCCACTTCACCCCTCTGTTCGTTCAAAATACCTGTCCAGCTGAGCCTTAAACTTATTTAGGTTATCAACCTCCACCACAACGGATGGCAGTCTGTTCCACCAACCAACCACCCGCTGGCTAAAGGCAAATTTCCGCACGTCTATCCTACATCTGTCTTTCCTCAATTTGAATTTATGCCCTCTCAGGTGATTTTTCTGAGCTAGAGGAAGAATCCCATCAGCATTGAGCATGCTTAAACCATTCAAGGCTTTATACACCTCTATCAGATCACCTCGCTGGTGCCTAGTCTCCAGACACTGTAATTTGCAAAACTTAAGCCTTTCTTCGTAAGAGCACCCCTTTGTTCCATTCACTAATCTTGTTGCCCTTCTCTGTACTCGTTCCAGCAGCTCTACATCCTTCTTGAAATGAGGCATCCAGACCTGTATACAGTACTCTAGGTGTGGCCTGACCATTGCCTTATACAATGGAATAATCACCTCCTTATCCCTGCTGGAAAAATTCCTGTATATCATTGACAATACTCCATGAGCTACTCTTGCAGCCCGTCTGCACTGCTCAGAGAACTTCATATCTGCCTGCACAATCACCCCCAAGTCCCTTTCATTCTCTACCACTGTCAGTGTAGTACCACAAAGTTGATACATTGCTCTGGGGTTGCTGTTTCCCATGTGTAGTACTTTACATTTGTCAATGTTAAACTTCATTTGCCACCTCTCAGCCCATCTGCTCAACCTTTCCAGATCCTGTTGCAGCAGCATTGTGTCAGTAGTGTCCTTGACAACCCTGCCAACCTTTGTATCATCTGCAAACTTGGACATTAAGCTTGATATACCATCATCAATATCATTTATAAATGCAGAAAACAATAATGGACCCAACACTGAGCCCTGAGGGACTCCACTAATAACATTAGTCCACGATGAGCAGTGTCCATTGATTACCACTCTCTGTCTTCTCCTCCTCAACCACCCCTTTATCCATAGCAGCAATTTGCCTCCAATGTCACACTGCTCCAATTTGTGTAGCAGTCTTCCATGTGCAACAGTATCAAAAGCCTTTCTAAGATCCAAGTATATAATATCAAAGTTATTCCCTGCATCCAGTTCTTTTGTGACTGCATCATAGTATCCAATCAAGTTGGTCAGGCAAGACTTCCCCTTAACAAAACCATGCTGTGTCTGAGCTATAACTGAAGTCTTGTCTAAATGATCCTGCAGTGCTTCTTTAACCAGTGCCTCCATTAATTTTCCTGGAACAGAAGTTAAGCTCAAAGGTCTATAATTACTTGTGTCAGCCTCTGATCCTCCTTTGTGAATTGGGGTCACATTTGCACATTTCCAGTCTATGGGTACCTCCTCTGAGTCCAAGGAAGCTCTCATAATTATGGCTACGGGTTTGCTTACTTCCTTTGCTGCCTCCTTTAATATAACTGGATAGATCCCATCCACCCCGGGTGCCTTTCTTGTGTTTATCTTCAACAGTTTCTCCTCCACTTTACTCCCAGTTATTTCAAGATTCTGTAGCTTACTGCTAGAGTTGAATACACCTCTGGCATTCCCCTTGCTGAATAACTCCTCATGTGTGAATGTCGATGCAAAATATTCATTTAGTTTCTTAGCTACCTGAGCAGGATCATCAACAGTTGACCCATCGATATCAAGTGGACCAATCTGATTCATCCCCTTCCTTCTAGAGTTTACATAAGTAAAGAACTCTTTGCTGTTTTTCTTTGCATCCCTTGCCAAGGATTTCTCGTAATCTGCCTTCGCCTGCCTAACCTCCTTTGTAACTTGGTTGCATATCAACTTGTATCTATCATAGGCTTCTGTGTCATGTGTTAATTTGTAAGTATCCCATGCATTTTTCTTTTCTGCCATATGCCTCATTAGTTCATCTGACATCCATTTTGGCCTAAACCTTGAACAATATTTCTTAGTTGGTATGTAAAGCCTAGTAGCTTCCAAGATAAGTTCTTTGAATGCTTCCCATTTTGAATTTGCTGTTGGTAACATCATCAGTTGGTCCCACTGTATAGAATTTAAATACTGTCTCAGTCCATCGTAGTCGCCTTTACGGAAGCAATAACCCTTCCCTTTACCCCTAATGGTAGTTACCTCCTTCAGTAAATCCCACTTCAGCACACTGTGATCACTGCCACCTAGTGGTTCATTTATCTGCAGATTCTTAATGCATGAAGAATCACTGCTGATAATCAAATCAAGAGTATTACTCCCTCTAGTTGCCTCCCGAACATGCTGATGTAGAAAACAATCATCCAATAAATCCACAAAAGCCCTGCTAGTGTGTGAGTAACCAGCCCCCAAATTCCAGTCAATATCTGGGAAATTAAAATCTCCCACTATAAGACTCTGATTTACTGGCCCACTCTATTTCCCTGTACAGTTCCTTATTATACTCATCAGAGTCATTAGGCCTATAGCACACTCCTACTCTCAATTTTGATCTCCCAATGCTTATGTCACACCAAACTGACTCAACACTGCACTGTCCAGCGATGTCGACTGGCTTCACTTCCTTGGTTTTTATGTGTTTCTTAACTAATAGCATAACCCCTCCCCCCCTGAGACTTTCTAGTCTCAGAAGGCTTGTAATTCCTCTTCCTGCTGCTGCCTGTCCCAATAGCAATGCAAGAATCACTTCTGTAACTGCTAATGACTTATGAAATTATTGTGCTGTATGTCACCCCAAACACTGTCTTAATAGCATCAGCAAATATTCTTGCATCCCTTCTAATCAAATGTATTTCCTTTATATATAAACAGTTTCCTTCTGTTAACAAGCACAAGCTGTGCTAAGAAAAAGTCATTCACATGATGGATGAGAGTGGGGTTTCAGAATTAGTCTTTTCTAGAGTACATCTTTTAAAGGTCATTTCAAACTGCATTCCAAATCTTCCATTAAGTGCTGCCATCTCTTATGTGTTTCTAAGCAATTGAAGATATTTATAATAGATAGCAGTGTGAAAATAGATTTTAAAATCCTAGGTCATGCCTGTGAGTCTTCTGATTTTGGCTTAATGAAACTGACTTCTGGAATTTAGATTCCAGAAGTCAGTTTCATTGATTTCTGGAATCGAAAGTGATAAGTAAATAGATGTAGAAGATAGTATTACATAAAAATAGAAGTAATGAGTAATTCTAATACTAGACAACAAAACCAAAATAGAGTAATGTTTAACAACAGTACTCCATAGAGCCAACCTGTAGCAGAAATCGTTGCTCAGATATTCAAGAAACTCACTCTGGAAAAGACTAAAGTAAGAGTATATCTAAGAGTAGCTATGAAGAAAAGTTAATATGTGATAAGCATATAGACTTGTTTTACAGATTCATCAAATGAAGAACCTGAAGTAGTTGAAAAACAAAAGCATGGTAAGATTATTTTACGTAATATAAATAGTGATAAAATTACTGCATTTTATTTGCAGAATGACAACTGTTATTTTAGTTCCGACATTAGTCGACACTGTTTCTTCTGTCACATTATCAACCTTTATGGAATGTTTGATTCAGGCATTGTACATTTAGGTTCATGCCTTGTGGATAATCAGCTTTTCCAAAAATCCGAGTTGACTGAAAATAGGAATTGGAAGTGGGAGTAGGGGTTTTCACTTAAAAAAACAAAAACAAAAAAAAAATAAAAAAACTCATAATGAAAAGTTCCATGGCAGATGAGTTTTTATGACAACTTCAATTGCTTTCATTAATCCTTCATTGTGCATTTTTGAAATAATGCAAGTAGGTGTGTGGGAATAGTTTTTTAATCCATAAAATTAATGGTTATAGTGCATCTGTTTATGGATATTTTTCTGATTTATTTATTTTTTTCTTGCTGATTTAAAAATGTCATGTGAACTCTTAAGGTAAAATAATAATTTTCATATCATTAACTGGTTTTTGAAAAAATGTTTTAAACTAATATTTATTTTTCTGGTAACTTGTATGGCCACTTATATATATATATATATATATATATATATATATATATATATATATATATATCCCCTCCCCCTGAGATCTATAATATTATAGGCATATTAAAAATGGAATATCCAATTCATACCTTCCAGTAGCTTTTAATAAAAAAATTTTTAACTGGAGGTATAAACATATTTAGCTTAAGTTTAAAAAGGGGAAAAAAAAAAAAAATTCCATGTAATTTTCTCATTGTCTTGATCCATCAACAGTATCATAGTCACTATAAATAGAAAATATTGCATTTATTACTTATCAGCATGATATTTTATCACATTTTGTTTTAAAGTTTAGTATCATTGCATTTTATTTTTAGAAAATTCATGTACTTCACAAAATGCCTCTTAAATGCATAGCTCAAAAATAGACAAACAGAAAAATGTTTTTACAAGCGTTTACATATGCCATTTAGTCTCCCAGGAAACATCGACTGTTGACACTGTGATATTAACTTGCCAGTGTGCCATGCAGAAATAGTACTATATCCTAAGTATTATAATAAAGCTAGTTAAGATCAAGTTGACCGTTATGGGTAGCAGTAGTTTTCGTTGCTGGAAGAAGTTGTTTCAAGCAAATTGATTGTGGTAGAGATATCCTCTTATTCATAACAAATATGAGGAAAAGGTAGGGAATTTTGGAGACAGTGAAGGAGAAGCTTTAAAGAGTTTGCAGAGGGCATCAAACTTCCTGAAAGATTCTGAAATTTGATTTTCAGAATGGGAAAAACAGAATAATTCAACAAAGGGGAGAGAAAGCCTTTCAATCAAATTTCAGATAAGAGAAGCTAAATGAACAAAGGAGAAATACTTGTAGGTGTAATAAGCAAAATTCATCTTCCTATTTTCAGGCCAGCAGTAATAGAAAGGGGTCAGGCTGCCCTGATTGAGAAGGTAAGGCCTGGGAATGTAGCAGAGAAGTTCCCTTTTAGCGTAACTGGGTATGCTAGCTCATTGTGACCCTGGATGAATCTTCATTTACATAGCTGAAGCTACCTTTAAAAAAATGTGCTTTAATTGCTCTATTGAAAATTACAATTTTTGTTAGTTGTTGTGCGAGTAAGAAAAGTACGAAACACCACTACATGTAACTGTTTCTTTGTATGAAAAAAAAATTGCAACAAAATTAAAAAAAAAAAAAGAAAAAGAAAAAAAAGAAAGAAAAAAAAAAGTGTATTCTTTCTTCATTTTGTGTTGCATCTACAACCAAAATTAAAGAAATTCATCTGTTAGCAACTGCATTATAAATTGCAAAAACTGGTGTCAAGTGGAACTTATTTGCATGAATTATTTTCTGAATACAATATCACTACACTTTTTGTGGATGTCTATTTAGTTAACCTTGTAACAAAGTTTCAAGAAATCTGTTACACACCAATGTGCCTCTTGGTGTGACTTACTTCGATGTTATTGTTAATTACAGCTATTTGGTTAGGACTCACAAAAGACAAGGATTACTGCATGTTTCACTGTAGCATCATCAGGGTCCTCTGTGGCAGCTTACTTAGCATGATATGCCATCTGTCACTTCTTTGGAGAGGTTTGAGTTCAATTCTTGTTAATGATTTGAGAAATTTATAAAGCCCTTCAGTTGAGGTTATAGTTCAGTGGTCTCAAGTGGAAGGAGTAGAGCTCCCACTCCTGTGAAATTGTTTTTTTTTTCTTCTGCTCACATAACATGCAAATCAGCCTGTGGAACACACTTTTCCAAATAAAACATGGATATTATCCACAAGCTCCAGTACTGCTAAAGTAATTTTAATTTCTAGCAGTGTCAGGACAAGGGTATTCACGTAAGTGAACACTCTTGGGTGCAAAATTGGAAGAGGCTCAGAATATGATACTATAGATTCACTTCACGTAGTTAGATGGATGCAGGACACATAATTGATCTTGGGTACACAAGGGCATACTTCTGAAAAGGCTGCTCAGGTACAGAATACCTTGTTCCAGCTCTTCATTCTGGATGTAATAAAGGAAAATGTAGCATTTAGATATGTCTAAAGTTAAATTAAAAATGAACTGTGACCAGTTTATGGCCCTGAATGCCAAACGATAGTGACAAGCGATTTTCTTACCAAAGAAAGTTTTTTTTTTTTTTTTTTTTTCTTCTTATATTTATTTTCTATTGTCTTTTTCTTGTTTATTTATTTCCAGTGGTTCTGTGCTTAAAGTATTAAGTAAGAACACAGAGGAAAACAACTTTTCTTTATTTAGTATATATATATTTATTACTAACAAGCCTGTTATACCTTTCATCAGTACCATTGATAAATATACATAACAACAGTGGGCCCAACACCGAACCCTGTGGAACTACACTAATCTATTGTAGCAACTTACCCTTAATACTATTCTGCTCCAATTTGTACAGTAGTCTCCATGTGCAACAATGTCAAAAGCTTTCCTGAAATCCAAGTATATGATATCAAAATTATTTTTTTGCATCCAGTCCATTTGTAACCACATAGTATCCAATCAAATTTGCCTGACAAGACCTTAACAAACCCATGCTGTGTCTAAATTATTGCTGCAGTCTTGTCCAGATGATCCTGCAATACATCTTTAACCAGTGACTGTTATTTTACCTGGAATGGAAGTTGTTTGTTTGTTGTTATTTGGTTTTTAGGAGCATTAGCAACTAAGGCCATATTGCTCCGGGATATGCGGTGGTCATTCCCTGACCTTTCCGCATCCTCCATATTTCATGGTCACGGGCTTGAACCCCTGTCTAATCAAGAAGCGTGTGCTACGCACTGCTGCTCCTTCCCACCTGGCTACGGAGGTGCCAAATGGAAGTTAAACTAACTGGTCTGTAAATACTTGTCACCCTTCGATCCCCCCTTGTGAATTGGGGATACATTTACACATCTCCAGTCTGTGGGGACCTACCCTGAGTCCAAGGATGCTCTCATAATTATGGCTAATGGTTTGCTTAGTTCCTTTGCCGCCTCCTTTAATATAACTGGATAGATCGCAGCCACCCCAGATGCTTTTTTTATGTTTAACTTCAATTTCTCCTCTACTTTGCTCTCAGGTATTACGAAATCATTAAGGACCCTGCTACAATTTGATAACCTGGCATTTTCCTTCCTTAGCTCCTCATGTGTGAATATAGATGCAAAATACTCATTCAATTTGTTTGCTCTCTGAGCAGGATTATCAAAAGTCGAGCCATCGATATCAAGTCGACCACTCTGATTCATCCCCTTCCTTTTAGAGTTTATATAAGTAAAGATTGCTGTTTTTCTTTGCATCCTTTGCCAAAGATTTCTCGTAATCTGCCTTCGCTTGCCTAATCTCCTTTGTGACCCGATTACAGGCTAGCTTATATCTGCCACAGGTTTCTGTGTCACTGATAATTTATATACATCCCATGCATTTTTCTTCTCTGCTGTGAGTCTCATTAGTTCATTTGACAACCATTTAGGCCTACACCCTGAACATTATTTCTTAATAGGTACGAAATGTCTAGTAGCTTCCACGATTAATTCCTTGAATGCGTCCCACTTAGAAGTTGCTGTTGGCTACATCATCAGTTGGTCTCACTGTACAGAATTTAAAAACTGTCTGAGACCACTGTAGTCACTTTTACGGAAGCAAAACCCTTTCCTTTACCTCTGCCATATGGAAGAATTTCTCAACCTATCATCCTATCTTTAAAGTAATTCATTTCCGGCTAATCTCCTGCAGTGTGTCCAATCAATTTTTGCGGGATCCCTGGCCATTCTGGAATTCCAGGAAATGAAAGTGTTGACTTTGCCACTAAACATCCTCAGGTTCCTTACAGCGGCCTATCATTCATAAAGCATACCTTGACAATTGGTCACATCTGGAAAAGTAACACCAACAATAAACTGTATCAAATAAAAGATCAAAGCTGTGGCGTCTCTGACTTAAGACGAGACAGACGAACGAGAGGAAGTGGTATTGGCAAGACTCTGAATAGGACACTCATCTCTTTCTATGATTGGGAGAAAACCCACCTCAGTGCTCATCCTGTCGGATGCAACATACGGTCCATCATTGTTCTGGTGGATTGTCCCTTATATTCAACCATCTGGTTAAAACACTTTTCAATCTCCCTCCATGTTTCATATATCACCTGATTTATCTATTTCTTAGGAAATGAAACAAATATTGATGAACTTTTATTGTATCTAAAACATATTGGCTTGTAGAGGAGCATATGATTTACCATCTGTAACTATGTTACATGTAAATACACAATGAATAGACACTATTTGGCCTCAGTAACCCTTGTGTCATTAAGCCCAATAACAACTGCCTGGCAACCCAAAGGGGTGTGTTTAAATCCTGCCTCGGGCTTGGGTCAGAGTAGTGCCCTTGGGAGATGCATTATGGCCACAGAAGCCAATGCGCCAACAACTAAGGATATATATATATATCCATACAAATAAATTAGAATGAGAGATAAAATAAAATTTTTATTTTTTATTTTATTTTATTTTTTATTTTAACTCTCATTTTAATTTATTTGTATGGTTATATTTCAAGCATCATGTAGAGGAATACGATTTTTGCTGCCTCTGATGTATGCTGTACCTTTTTATTTTCATTATGAAAGATTCCGTTTCCAACTATTTTAAACGTTATTCAAATATATGTATAATTATTTATATATATATATATATAGTCAATATTTCTTGTTTTCAGAAGCTGTTTAATGTGCCTATAAAATTTATTTATTATTTTATATATTAATTTCCAGTGAAGGGATTCGTACAATTTGACTTTTTATTGTGAAAGCTAGTGCATCCCCTTTTAAGTATTCATGTAAACTGTTTTCACGAAAGTTAACAATTCTGCCATATCAAAATTATTGGGCTGCTCCTCTGAGCAGATTGATAATTTATACATTTATAATATTCTGAAGAAACAGGTCTACTCTGGACCATTCAGTTACACTTGAAACATCTATCTGGGATGCTTTTGCAAAACAAGAACATCTGGTGTCTGTTTTTTTGATATGAAAAGCATGTGATATAACTTGGTGATGTGGCAAAAAGACCTATACAGCTTCTGTCTTTGAGGCCGCCTTCCTGTTTTTATTACAAAACTTAGTCCAAACAGTCTTTCCAAGTTCATGTAGGATCCACCCTTCCTTGTCCCTTTTGCTAAGAGGAGGGAGAACTGCAAAAATCAGTTATGCCTTTTACAATCAAAGTAAATTCCATTGCAGATTTCCTCCACCTGTAAATAGCACTGTCCATGTTGATGATTTTTACATATTTTCTCAGTCATGCAACATGAAGGTTATTGAAAGCCAATGGCAACAAGCCATTGGTTGCTTTAACTCCTGGCTACTGATCAATGGATTCAGGTTCTCACTGCAAAGAAGTTTGCATTCACTTTTGTCGTAAACATAATCTTCATCCTGAACTTGGACAAAATGTAATTCCGATAGCATTAGACATAACTTTGGGACTCATATTTGATAAAGTTAACTTTTCTTGAACATATCCATAAACTCCATACAAAGTACACGGAAAGTTTGAATATTCTATGTGCTCTCTTGTCCATTTCTTGAGGTACCGATGCACCCTACTTTGCATCTACTGTGCACCTGTGCAATCCAAGCTAGATTATGAGCCTCTGGTATATTGTTATTATTAATGCCATATGATGCAAGAAAGCAAGCATATAACGCATAGACTAAAAAAAAAAACCCACGTGTATACCTTGTATGCACGAAAGATGTTTTATTTTCTGTGAAACCATCCTTGGCTTGGAAGAAGTTACCAAAATCCAATCCAATAGCCTAATGAATCATTTGATTGTAGCCATTTGTTGAATAGTATGATTGCAACAATATCAGTATTTGTCTTATGACTGCAATGATACAAATATTTATCAACAATTTCTTTTTTCATCTTGCATCTTCATTGTATTCCATTGTTAGGTGCTGCTATAGATGTTTTCACAAAAAATGATATTGATGAATGCATATCAAGCTTTATATCTGTTGACAGATATAGCAGGGTATGTTTCTGAGACATACCCTGATATATCAGGGTATGTCTGCTATAAAAATTAGCAGATGGGCTGAGAAGTGGCAATCAAAGTAAGGAAGCTTGCTTCCTTACATTATTTGCCACTACTAATACTAACATATATTTTTGTATTAAATGAGAAAGGGACCATTCAAAATCTTGTAACTAAATTTTGAATATTGCCTCATACCCCCCCCCCCCCCCACACACACACAAACAGTATTGACTCATGTTGTGGGGGACCATAGCATTTGTATCCCCTCTCACATTGTAAATGACCTGAAAGTAAATATTTTCTCCCATTCTGTTAAACTTTTATTTTTTTTGTAGGTCAACATTTTTATCATAATCTTGGGAAGTTTCACTAAAATCTTGTTCACTCAGCTTTTGTCTTCTTTCTTTCAGTTCATTCTGAACAAAGTTTTGAATAACTTTAATTTGTGTGAATAATTTTTAATATTTATTTTCTTTTGCATTATAATTTTTTTATTAGATAAAAGAAATTTAAAGAAATCTCATTCTTTATTAAATTAATTTAATAAACTGCTTGATGCACTTATAGATGCATTTTATGTAATATTGTTATTGCACAAGTAATGTTTTTCATTTACAGAAGTAATAGAAGGACCATTTGTCTTAATACTGACTATCCATTGTTAGAAGCCACTATAATATTAAACTGCAGGGATAAGGAGGTGATTATCCCCTTGTATAAGGCAATGGTCAGGCTACACCTTGAGTACTGTATACAGGTCTGGAGGCCTCATTTTAAGAAGGATGTAGAGCTGTTGGAACGAGTACAGAGAAGGACAACAAGATTAGTGAATAGAATAAAGGATTGCTCTTACGAAGAAAGGCTTTGTAAATTACAATGTCTGGAGACTAGGCACCTGCGAGGTGATCTGATTGAGGTGTATAAAGCCTTGAATGGTTTGAGCATGCTCATTGCGGATGGGATTCTTCCTTTTGCTCAGAATAATCGCCTGAGAGGGCATAAATTCAAATTGAGGAAAGACGGTTGTAGGATAGATGTGCGGAAGTTTGCCTTTAGCCAATGGGTGGTTGACTGGTGGAACAAATTTCCATCTGTCATTGTAGAAGTTGATAGCTTAAATAGATTCAAGGCAGAACTTGACAGACATTTGGACTGAGTGGATGGGTGAAATAAAGATTTTTTTTTTTTTTTTTTTTGGCTGATGCTATATAAGCTCGCTTTTTTGCATCATATGCTAATGCTAACTGGAAAATTCTGATAATTTCAGCATGATTTATTCTGAAAATTCTAATTCACTCGCATGAAAATTTTGTGAGTAATTCTAAATCATCCAGTTATAAAATGTTAAACATTTTTGTTTCAAAGTATTCTCAACATAGTGGTAGGTGTCATTTCCAGTGGTTTATTGAATGTTGATAGTTTTAACACATTTCGAGCTCTTGATTTAGAGCTTAAAATTATGAGGAATTGAAACCCACTCATTATGAATGACTTCATTATAAACAGGGTTGGCTTTTTAAAAAAATTGCTTTTAAAAACACTTTTTGATATGAAAAGCATGTGATATAACTTGGTGAAGGCTGTAAACCAGTTAGTATAGAAGGGAATCAACTTTGTCAAAACAAATAACTCGCTTCTCGTAGATCTTAAAACATGAGTGAAATTGAATCATCCACTCGTTGTTCAAGTAAAACTAAAATATTTTAATCATATCACCTCTTAAGAAAAATTATGTCATTTTTGCATTTCTTAATTTTTAAGAACTGCTTGTGCTGTTTTTTAATTCTTATATCATTTTTTTATTACTCCTTTTCTTAATATAGATACTTCTCAATCAGATATACTTAACAATGACTATGAGCTGTCAGCAGTTACTCAGAGGAATTTTGAGGCTGAAATCTTTGAACATATTAAGCAAAAAAAAGGTAAGATTTTGAAAAGTTATACTTCTTTACTGCACCTGTGAGTTGCTATTTAAAATACTTATGTGAAGTTCATCTCACTAGTACACTAATACAGAATTAGTTGCATTCATTGAGTATTATCTAGAATAAATCAGATCTAACATGGGTCATCCAATTGTCATGATGACATGACTCAGAATATCCTTTTGTGTGAGAACTTAAAACTTACTAAATATCATTAAATGAGTTACTTGGGTTCTTGGAATGTGTTACGTAAAGTTTATTACTTTTAATCTATTTTCAATAAATTATCTTTTTTTTTACAAAAACAAAAAAGGTTAGGTGGAGTGCAGTGTTTTCAATCAGTAATTAGAATTAGTAATCTGCATGTATGTCTTTCTCCCGAGAAATAAATTTTCACACTATCCGAGACTTATGTATCTGTTTTCTTGCATTTTTTTTTCCTCTTTCAAATTTTACTGATAATAGATAAATGTGAAAATGCTGTTCTCCACTTTTTTTTTTTTTTTGCTATATACTGGTGAAAGAAGTCTATCAACTGACCATACTACTGTAATAATCAGTAGATTATAAACTGAAATTCAAAGAAATTCTAAGCTCTTGGTTGGAAGTACAAATGTTTCCTTTAAATATGTAGTTTCTGAAATCTGACAAATTCAACTCTGTCAATGAAATCATTGACCTAGGTCACCAAAAGGATCAGTCTTATTATCCAGCAGGTACTATGGCTAGGACCTATGGGAAAGTTTTTTATTTGTATAATAACTAATAAAGATCCCTTATTTGTGTGGTTATCAGAAATCTTAGGGGCTGTTTTTTTTTTTTTTTTGTCTTAAAATTGCAGTGTTTTACTGAGTTGACCTGTTGCAACATGTTTGACTCATCTAGCATAGTGATGCACAAGTCACCTGTTTATCTATAGTCAGTGCATATTAAAAAAGTGTTTTATGTGTTTTGTCTAATTCTTTAAAATTGGTGATTTTTACTTGATGCAGCAAATTTGCAGTATCAATTTGTTTCAAATTACAAGAAAGTGTTAAATTGAAAAATTGACTCGATGTTAAAAACAACTTTCAGAGAAGATACATTCATTCAGTCTTGTCAGTGATTTACAAAGTTTAAGGAGAGCCAATTGTATGTCAAGGCCTCTTCAACTTTCAAAACCATTTTTGATTCATTTGATTCAGTTGCTCATGATCTGATCAGGATTGATATACATGCCATATATAGCTGTCTGCAAACCTTCTAGTGAAATTGCTTGGTAGTTCCAATGGGACATGTCAGTCAAATGGTTACAAGTATGGCAGAGTCACAATGCAAACTTCTGCAGATAAAACAGGCTCTTTTGGCAGTGGAAGTCAAGTGTCCAAACAAATTAGCACGAGTAAGTCATTATGGCAAGACTGTATTGCCACACATCTTGTGCAACTTTATTTTGACTAAAAATTATACTCCAGACTATACATGGCTGCTTCAGACTTAGTGAGAATATTTTTCTTTGAATGTCCATTACATTTGATAAATAAACACTTCCCCATTGTGTGCAGGATTATCTCACTTAGTGAAAGTTTTATAGGTGACAGCTTAAATGCACTTTACATTTCTTAAACTAAAAGATCATGCCATATATAGTATACTAGGGAGTGGAAAAAACTATGATACTCCTAATATAGATAATTAACACAATATAGCCAAAGTTACTGTTTTGCTAAAACTCATTAAACAACAAAATACCATTACCTAATATTGTGGCATGAAAGAAATATAATTACACACAGTAAACATTACAGGTTACTGTTTGTTCACTTTAAAATGAGTGGGGTGTTAGAAATTTTGTGGCTCTGAATGAAATGAAATCAGCCTGATTAGAAGTATTCAGAGAAGGGGATGGATCTAGATAATCCAGCACTGCTACATTCCATTGGATGCCAGTTTATAGGATTTAATGTTGCTGGCTGGTCTGCTCAAGCACTCAGTGTTCTGGAATCTAATGGAGGAATTCATCAAAAATTAGAATCATCAGAAATTGGTGTTAAGAAAAACAGATGGAAAATCAAGATAATAGCCATATTATTGAATGATGAAATAAGAAAAAATTGTGGGAGTATATATATCATACAGTCAAAGAAAAATGAACCGAACTTGAGATGGTATGGGTTTATAGAAGGATGGGAGATTAGCTAAACTGATATTTGAAGCAAAAGTAAATAGTAATAAGCCTAGAGGCAAACAAAGAAGGTGGTATGTTGTCTACAAGAGCACCCCTCTTTCCTTTAGAGGAAAGAGCTCTTGTAGGGATTAAGAAGTTGATTGGATAGACTAAAGATCTAAGAAGATATAGGTTAACAGTTGGGAAATTAGTGAATGAAGTCTGATATTCCAAATGGACTCATACTGTGGACACCGGCATAGTAGACCTTAGCTTGGCTCTACGTGCCAGGTCAAGGTGTACATGACAGAGCAGTGGTTTTGCCACTCGCTGTTTTGGAGAGGTCTGGGTTCGATTCCTGTCAATGACTGGATGAATTTCTGTAATCCTCTTTGATTGGGGCTGTAGTCGTTGAAATCAAGACTACACCCCCAATCAAAGGTGTATGGTCCCTTCCTTCATGAATTATGAAGATTTACTATTTATGCAAAAAAACTAAAACTATGCAAAGATTTCTAAATTTTCAAAAGGCTAGAAATAGGGAGGGGAAAAAATGAACAGGTATATAAATTCATAAGATTAGGTTCCTATTTATTTGAAGTAATAAGCATATAATTTCAAGATTGAATTTAATTATAACTGTCAACTTTATATATTATTATGAAGTGGTTGTTTTGTGCTAATTTTGAAAAAAAAAAAAAAAACAAAATTTATTTCAAAATGGTGTTAATTTTGGGGAAAAAAGGTATTCTTATTGTGCCCTTTCATATTCTTTGGTTACATATTTTTAAAATGTTAGTTTCTATTATGATTTAAGCTTCAAAGTTGAAGAAACCACAAACAGATTTATTAAAGATTCCACTACCATTTAAAATGTAATGTTTAGATATTACATAAAACTGCATATATATGATAATAAAGGTTCCTAACCTTGCACAATTTCTTGACAGATCTCATCCTGTTTATGTTAAAGTTCTTTAAGGAATATGTAAAGGAACGAGTCAGATCTTTTAAAGGTGTGTATTATCGTTTCTCTTCAAAAGTTTAATCCATGATCATGCAAATTTAATTAGTTTTGTGTTTTTGATTTTAAGAAACAAATGTATTTATCTTTTTTACTTATATACTGAACATTAATTTTTGTCTTGTTGTAAAGTTCTCAAACTCCAGTAACCTTAGTCCTCTCAGAGGACTAAGGTTACCTATTTCTGAAAGGAAATGAAAAAGTTAATTTAGTTAGCTGCTGATCGGGGGGGGGGGGTGAGGGCTTTGACTCTCTGTTGCCAGATGACACATCATTTTAGTGAGATTCATAAACAATTAATGAATCCCCTCTGCTTCCCACCAATTCAGTGGAGGCCAACTTTTTTTTTTTTTTTTTGCTGGAGAAGTTGATTTACTTAACCTCTGACATATCTGTATTGCTTTGTGAAAGCATATTAGTTAGGCTAGATAATGCAAAATATTTGCCTGCATACTGGGTTCTCATATTTCTAGATTTATACAGCTTTAGAAATTGAGCAGTGACACAAAGTGAGTATTCACCCGCGTGTGAGTAAGTTTGATACCCAGGCTAAATTTGTTGCCTGTCTGGAGGCCATCTCCAACAAAAATCCTTAGTATAACCCACTGGAAAGAGACTAGTGCTCTCCCAGTTCTAGTTTGCCTTGCTGGTCTTGGACAGAAACAACAAGGCTTTTCTCTGGGTTCCCCACCCCAACATCTTGTCAGCCTGCATTTTAAGGTCATCCTCAGTAAGACGTCCATTCCTTTTGCTAACTTTTTTCCCCAGTTAAAAATACTGCATAAAGGGGAGGCCATGTGCTTTTCTACTGGGAATTATACAGTCTGGATGCTCATTAGAATGGTAAAGGCATGATGACATAATGAAATGACCTCAGGCAGAAGAAATAGAGAATTCCCTGTGAATTTTTACCAAGAACTCTCAAAGGAAAAAATGGTTTTTAAGCTATAAATTTTAAACTTTTAAATTTTAACCCCCCCCCCCCCCTTATTTCCAAAGCATTGACCAGGACTCCAAGAATCTTGACCACTTCTTTGGAATTCCATCAGAAGGAACTGATTGTTCATGATAGCAGTTCAGGAACATATGTTCTTTGTGTACTGTTTTAATTTCCAAATTTAAATATTTTATTTTTGTAATTTTTCTCCTCACAAAGTGAATGTTTTGTAGAATAGTGTATTTGAATCTATGAAATCCAGCAATTCATTATTTGGCACCACCCATGTTCCAGCTATGTTTAGGAACATGGGCAAATCCAGAAAATTGCCAAAGAATCAGCAAATTAGGATTTCATATTGGCCCAAAAGCAGTGTATTACTCATTTTCTGAATTTCATAATTTGTATGTGAAGGGACTGCACTAATGATTCCTAAACACATTTACTGTTTGTTTAGAAATTTTAATCCCCAGTTCTAAGCATTGCTACTACAACTTTCATCAATTTGTATTTGTTCATATGGTACTTGAAAGAGAATTAAATAACAAAGGATACAAAACTGCTTTTCAAAATGCAAGTACATATCTTTTTCAATTGTGGAAAAGGTTATATTGTTAAAGATTCTTGAGACTGGGACATTGAACCAATTGTTTGTGATTTCTGTCATTTTTCCTTCCAAAATATGCACAATACATAGTATACAAGGGAAATTAATTTTTTTTTCTTTACTTTTACAATATGCTGTGTATTTATTACTGTACTTTTGTAGTTTACAAGAAAGAAAGCTAATGTAGTTTACATTAGCTTTTTTTCTTTCTCAAAAAAAAAAAAAAAAAAAAACAGCCACTCCCCGACTTAAATACTCAACTTATGGAAATTCGATTTTACGTAAGTTTTTGCTGGCCAGGCCAGTGCAAACTTAAAAAAAATCGTGGAAACATAGTTTGCATCCCGTAGGAATAAATGGAGGTATCGTGAAAATATCGTAATGTGAACCCAATAACACATTATGTGTGGTTTTTTTTTTGGTAATTCATTCCAAGACCTCAGAAGTTAATTTTCACTATATAATTAAGCAATTTAACTCTCTAAAAGGTCATTTTTATATAAAAGAATCAGTTTTGAATGCCTTTGTGATATTATTCGAAAACACATTTCTCGAGGTCTACCATAAAACAAAACAATTTGCACTTTCTGGTTATTGGGCTTTTCTGTTAGTGCATCTAATTATAAACAGATAGTAAACTTGATCTTATTGCATTTGCAATAATCCCAATAACTGGAATTGTGTGGGTTTTTACGTTATTATGGTGAAATGTTCTTCCCCTTCACTGAAATCTTCAATCATATTAAAAACATAAATAAATTTTCAGAATCTTCTCCTCATTCCTATTTACTTATTACAATGATGAAGGGAAAGCAACCAGCTGAAAGTGCAAGTGCCGGTAGTGGTAGGAAACAAAACGAAATTAATTTAGAAATGAAAATGATTAAGAAGTACGAAGCAGGACAAAGTTTGTCATCCATTGCATGGAATTAAGTCTCACTGCTTCAACAGTGAATACTATTTTAAGGGATAGTGTGCATTTAAAAGCTATAAATTAAAAGAATATGTTAAAGGATCAATGTATTTCACACCGGGGCCAGTCCACCCCAACAATGATCACAAAACAGCATTCAGGTGCTATATCAAAGATGGAAAAGCTATTAATAATATGGATGGAAAATCAGATTCAGAAGCAAGTGCTCCTGAATCTAATGGCCATTCAAGCAAGAAGTATTTATGAGGATAACAATAAGTACAGAAAACCCAAAGCTAAGTTTGTGGCAAGCAATGGGTGGTTTAATAGGTTCAAGCATAGTGCTGGTTTCCAAAATATTAAAGTATGTGGTGAAGTCACCAGTGCCAATTCTGCAGCTGCAGAGAAATTTTGTGATGTGTTCGAAAAAACCTCTTCTAAATCTCCACAGCCCTCAACTTCCGTAGCAGTGTGCTTATCAGCCGGAGAGTTGATTCTTGCAACAATGCTCGAAAGGTAAAACTTGCTGACGTTATGCCTGTCCTCTCTTTTTGTAATTTTGAAATTTTTGTAATGTTTGTACACTTTTGTAATTTGTCCTGTGCATGAGTTAAATTTGAATAATTTTTTTACATGTTCGTTGAACATTTATTTTTTGCTATTATCAAATTCAACACGCATAGTTGGCGAGTGAGAAATTTCCCTAAATGCTTATTTAGGGAAATACTGACATAATTCGACTTCCGTAGCGTTCTGTGGAAAGAAACCCTTTAACTTAATTGGGAAGTGGTTGTATTTGCATATTAATATGTACAGAAATGCAATATTTTGCACAAATTTTTTTATTTTTTTTAATGACCATCTGAAATCCAAGAAAATTCCAAGATTCAGCCAAGTATCACGTCATGAGGTTTGACTGTAATTAACAATATAAATTATTTTAAAGAGATTTTAATATGTTAAAATATAGTTACAGATTTGTCTGGAGATTTAAGCATAAATGGAATATTGAGTCCCCAGAATCACTATATATGTAAGGTACTGCAAATATTTTAAGATGCTCGTTTGTTTTGTTTTGTTTTGCTTTGCCTTGGAAAGGGTTTAAAAGAAAATGTTTAATGGCATCTGTAATTCCCACTATCTATTCAAAACCAGTCTGAAAACATGCTGCAACCCCCCCCCCCCCCAGACGTTTTAAAAAGTGTTTTTCTCAAAGTCATTCACCTTAATATAAAATGAACAAAAGTCACTGCAGCTTATCCTAAATTATACTATACCTATAACAAGACCATGCGGTTTTGTTGCAGCAATGAAATCTCTCAAATAATTGCTGAAGTAAATATCTTTGCAAAGTAAATATCTGCTTCAGGGTCTTTGAAATTATGCAAATATAATAAATACAAATATATGTGTAAAATGAAAAGGGTACGTGCACTTGGCCTCAACAACAGTTTACTTTCAGAGAAGCAATTACCAAACTTATTTCTAAGGCTATCTTTTTTGATAGTAATTGCATGGCAGTTGTATTTTACTGGTTTTCAGGTTGCAGGCTTCTTGTTAAATTTTATCCAACAGAATGAATAAATAATATAGTTTAGTTATTAATGAAGAGTATTGTTAATAATAAAAAAAATCATAGTCACACTGCCTACTGAGCAGGCAGCTACTTGTACATTTTTCATCTATCTTTACGTTATTAGATTTTGATATTCAATTTGATAATTCATGTTTCCTTGTTTAAATTTATTATCCAAAATCAAGAAAATACCAAAAAACTGGAAATCAACTTTGTCCCAAGGTTGCCTGTTTTCAGACATTCTATCTGTATCCATTTTATTATTATTTATGCTCAGCATAATCTAAAAGTTATGGTTTTTTTTTTTTTTTGTATATATATATATTTCCAAATAACTCCTCACAAAACATTTTATTAGAGTCCCTTGTCAAAAACATTAGATTAATAAAAAAAAAATCTATTTTTTAAAATTTATTTACTCCAGTGGCATTTTTGTAAAATAATGCGACTAAAACACCAAACAGGTCAAATATAGGACCATGTGAATCTGACTACAACATGGGAAAGTTCTACATAAGGAGATTACTATTATGCGCACATAGTGAGTAAGATGTTGGTATTTTTCGCAGAAAGACTACTTCGTTATGGTGTACAAGTTGTTCACTTGATGTGCAACTTCATATGGGTTATTTTTGTACTGTATATAAGTGTGCATTCAGCAAAAGTCCACTAAAGCTATGAAAAATTTCATAGCTTTAGTGGACTTTATCAGTGCTATGAAAAATTTTCCTGCAGCTCTTGGTTAATAACTTTATTAATCTTTATCCATGTTCACATAATAGGGAAGCCGAATATCATATACAATTACAGTTGGCATTAAATTTTGTCACCAAGATCTTGTTAGCATGTTATAACTAAATGGAAATAATTTATTTTTTTAAGAAACGTTTTATTTTTCATGTTAAAACTACAGACACTTTAGAATTGTAATAAAAGCCTAATATGAGAATCTTTTTTCATAATTTTATTAAATTTTGTGTAAACTTATGAAGCTATGAATGTACACAGCACAGCTCATTGGTTGCATTATTTGATATTTTATAATGTTCTCTTCTAGACAAGCTCATGGCACCATTCCGTTTATTTAATCCAACATTAATTAAACAGATTTTTAAAGGAGTATTTAATCATTGGAGACATCAACATTATGGTGAGCATAAAACTATATTCAGTTTTATTTTATTATCATTATCAGTTCAACAAAGTATTTGATTCGTGAAATTGTAAATTTCTTATGAAAAATATTTTCATTCAGTTAACAAAATACTGTTTGCTTATACATTTTTCCCCTCCCCCTCCATACCAGTCTGTCCTCTATTTTTTCCCCCCTTTATATATATATATATATATATATATATGCCAATTCATATTGCATAAAATTACAAAAATATTTCTTTTTGTTTCAGGATTATATTTTAACAGATCTCAGTTGTTGACCACGTCAAGTAATGATTTTTCCTTTGATAATTTAGACTATACCAAAATTAATGATGAAGATTATGAAAATAGTAAAAATATTACAATTGTGTTAGGAAATATTGAAAATAAGTTTAAAGGAAATGATAACATTTCTGAAGAAAACAGAAATACAGATGAAGGGTTTCTCACATCTACTGAACCTATCCCTTTAAATAACTTAAAAGAAAATGGAACAATTCAAGAATTTGAAAATGAAACTACAGCAGTTTTGAAAACTGTTAAAAATATTAAGGAATTCAAAAGAACTAAGATAGCCAAAAATTCTAATATCATAATTGAAGAAAACATCAAAACCAATACAGAAATTGAAGAAAACTTTTTACCTCATAGGGCCAGATTTTATTCAAATAGCACACTGGCACTGACATATACCAACATTTCTATAATTGCTTTACCAAACACATCTTTCTTGTTCTGTATGGTAGTATTTTATCTTTTACAACCTTTGAGGTATCTTAAAATATTAATTTAATGATTATTGTCAATTCAAAATTGTCTAATGGAAACATTTGTGTGAACTACATTGATAATTATAATGCACAAATTATTTATACCCCAGCATGTAGTAAAACCCAGTAAACATTGACTACCAGGATATTTCTGATCCATGTCGGGATTCTATCATAAAGATAGTTAATTTACTGAATTGTACTAGGTGTTGGAATATATAACTATTTTGTATCTTTCAATCACAATAAACTAACCACTAAAAGTGGTGCACAAGTGTTTCTGTTACTCAGTTTTGAGTTAATGTTAATCCTTAATTGGTCCTGTATGCTTTTGTAATATAACTGGTCCTCTGTGTTAAATTTTAATGCATTCAAATTAACTAATTAATTCTATAATTTTTACTCTCTCCACAAAGTTGAAACCCACAATAGCCATCAAAACAGAAGTGTTTTCTTTGATTTCCCTATTTCAAATTTCAGAAATGTGTAATTAACGTGAAACAGTGAAAATGTATGATTGCATATTTAAGCCTTTTTAAATTATTCCTGAGTAGGTGTTGTGTTTGACTTTCTAGGGTGTGTTTTGCCTTCTTACTGCAGCAAATCATACTGCAGTGAGCATCATATTACAGTGAGCAGTGTGGACTGCTTTATTAGGAATTAAAAAAAAAAAAAAAAAAAAGTTTCTTGGCATAAGGAACATAACCCAAAGAATCACGAATTGATTTCAAAAGACAAGAAGGGTATACTTCCTTTCTTCACGAATTGTTTTTCAAAGTTTTGTATTGTTACAAAATACTTAAATATTTCCTTCATATGCATTCGATATAATCAGAAAATTTCAACTGAAAAATTCATCCAGTGTCATATGCAGTTACAACTGTTAGGAAGTCTTTATTGCAGCTCAGAACATGGAATGTAGGCTTCCTAGCAGTATTAGCATTTGGTGATAGATTTTCCCAGCTTGTGTGGAAACAAGAAATTTTCCTTTAAATTTTCAAATTGAATATCACTCTTTTCACAAAATGAAACTTTTGCTAGTTATTGACCTTTTTTTACTAATCTCAATGCTCAGTTTTCTACTGAAAACAACTGTAATAAAGTCACTTTGCACTGACAGAGTAGTGGCTTACTGAATGAAGGAAAATAGGATTCAGTTTCCTTCATTCAGATAAAAACGGTGGGGGGATACATTGGTTGGGGAGGGAGTTTTCCACCAATCCAGTCAGAGATAAAAGTATAGTGCAGCCTCAATATAACGTGGGTGTCAGGTGAACAACTTAAATACCTGTGTTGTATGCGAAGCATGTTATGAGTATACAGACCAAAAGACAAAGTATTAAAGGATATATTCTATTTAGATTCTACTAATAAACAATGCTGTTATATTTTTTACAGACTTATAACAGCATTGTTTATTCTACTAATAAACAATGCTGTTATAAGTCTGTTATGGACTTACATTTTACACATCTGCTCTAAATAAAATGGTCATAAATTAATTTGCTGAACTGATAAGTTTTTTTCAGTCCATGATTCTTAGTGGTCAGATGCAATAAATGATGATCACCATCACTCTGACATTCTAACCCACGATAAGATAAATACACACTAAAGCATCGGATGGATGGGATAAAATTCTCAAGATTAAAACACACAGTCAGGAAAGTGGTTACAGTATGCAAAATAGAAGGAACACACTTTTTTTCCCCATCACTTAGAATCAGGGTTGCTATCCAAGGGGTTATATATTACTTGCTCCAGGCACAAATTGCCCTGCAGGGAAGCAAAAATAAAGTTAAATTAATGTTTTCCCCCTGGAGAGGCCGCCATAGCCGAGTGGTCAGGGTGCGGGCACATAAGTACATGTGCCTTGATTGAACGGGGTTCAAGCCCGTGACTGCTAAACACAGTGATGTTTATTGTATTCTGTCTATCTTGTGAACTCCTGACCATTTGGTTGTCCTGGAGTATAAACAGAAAATTTATTTATTTCACCAGCCGTTCATTAATCCTTTTCAGTCCTGGGTAACTGGTCCCGATGGCTGAAATGAATTGTTTCATGATGTTATCACTTGATGCATGTCTCCTTGCTAAATATAGTCTACAAGATACATATCGAACTGGTTTCTTGCCTGCAGGTGATGTGCCTGCCATTTGATGGCACTCCATGAATCCTGAATACTCATGGTGTTTGCTCCAGTTTCAGGATTGCTATATATGCCAAAAACCATTGTACCCTAGGCACAAGCCTTCTAGCAATGCGACACTATAGCAGTGCCGGGCAAAACGAAAGTCTTAACAATGTCTAGGACTTCTTTACTCCTATTTTTGACGACCCTGAAAACTCTGTACGGATCTACACTCAACATCTCCAAATGCTCATTTCCCATTCACACACCTACCCCTATTAAACTTTTGCTGTATTTGCTTTCATTAATCTCTGTTACAATGCCCACGCCACCAATTGTACTACTTTCTCGCACACACAGACCAACATACACCTCCCAGCGAAAGCTGCTCCAGCCAAATACAGTCTTGGAACTCACTCAGTTCATTCATCACAAATGCACAAGGCATCTTCTGAACCCAAAAATAGGTCAAAAGAAGCACTTCAGTTGTTCCTAACTTGCTTTCCGAGAATTGAGATCCCTTTCATACAGATCTTTTCACATAATGTGCACCCCTTACACTCTGCACCTATTCATAGCCATCCATTCTGCTCTTTCAGTTAATTTCGTCAGGAAATCCTGAACTAGATGCAAAAATATAATTTTGCAACCAGTTCAGAATTTCAGGAAAGCTTTTGATACTGTTGCACATAAGACTGCTGTACAAATTAGAGCACTGGCATTAAGGGAAATTTGCTGCTATAGATAAAGGGATTGTTAAGTGGGAGAAGGCAGGGAGTGGTAATTAATGGACTACAGTAATAACATTTTTTTTTTTTTTTTGGTAGTTGTTGGCGCATCAGCTTCTGTGGCCATAATGCACCTCCCAAGGTTTTTGCAGTATTCTGATCCAAGCCTGAGGCGGGATTCGAACCCGCGACCTTTGGGTTGCTAGGCAGGTACTTTACCCGGTCGGCTATTGTAGTAATAACATGGGGGTTACACTAATAGCATTAGTCCTTCATGGACTAATGTTATTAGTGTAGTCCCCAGGGTTCAATGTTGGTCCATTGTTGTTTTTTATATTTATCAATGATATTGATGAAGGCTTAATGTCCCAAGTTTGCCAATGATACAATGGTTGGCAGGGTTGTTAATGACAGTAATGGTTGATACACTGCAACAGGATTTAGAAAAGTTGAGCAGATGGGCTCGAAGGTGGCAACTGAAATTTAATATTGACAAATGCAAAGTGTTGCATGTGGATAGCAGTAATCCCAGAGTAAAATACCAATTGTGTGGTACTACACTCAAGAGTAATGGAAAATGAAAAAAAAAAAAAAAAAAAAGACATCTGGATAATTGTTCAGTTGAATATGAAGTTCTCTGGGCAATGTATTAGAGGAAAAAAGCAGTTTTATATTCATTTAAGAAAAAATTCTTAAATGAATATAAAACTGCTAGTCTTATCCCTAAATGAATAAAAAAAAAAAGCTCTGCTAGTCTCATCCTAAACAAATATGAAGAAGCTGTGTCAATCTAATCCTGAATGAATTTAAAAAAATCTGTGCTACTCTGAATAATGAAAAGCTATGCTAATTTTTAAGTATAAAATAAATCTAGTGTGTCTAGATTTATTTTATACTTAAATTTTATTTTATACTTTTATACTAAACTGCCTCAGGAAGATAGGGGTGCCTCTGTAGCCATGTGGGCAGGAGCAGCAGTGCATAGCACACGCTTCTTGATTAGACCGGGGTTCGAGCCCATGACCACCAAATACGGAGGATGCGGAAAGGTCAGGGGATGATCACTGCATATGCCTGGAGAAATATGGCCTTAATTGGTAATGCTCCTAGAAATCAAACTAACCTGTACAAAACACACCATTTCTGAAATAATGTCTCATAAGTGACTTGCTGGAAATGTAGAGTAGTGACATTATAAAAAATAAATTGCAAAATATTGGTGTACGTGTGTGAGTGTTATTTAGCTATACTGTTTTCTTCATAATTTTTGCTGTGTGTGTATTTTTCTAGAGAATTGTTTGATATCAATAAATTCACATCACAAAGCTTGAGAGGTAAAGTGGCAAACATTGCCGCTTTACCCTTCCATGAGATTCATTTAATAGTGGAAATTAAATTCCAATACACCATTAGGATAAAAATCACCGCTGTGGAAGGATGTAAATATGTATATAGTTATCCCACTGGGTATAAGTTGGCTGTTATGCTGTAGAAAGGTTATTGCATTATGAATTAGTTTTAATTATGACATTATAGCTTCATATAATTCCTTTTATGTATTTGCCTTTAATCCTAATAGTCTAAAAATGACATTCTATTAGCATACATAATTTTTGCTATGTACATATATATGTGTACATATATATTTTATATATATATATATATAAAACAGCATAGCTAAATAAAAGCCTAGTGTGCATTTTTATTCATCACTCGCTACTTTCAACATTTTCTTTAGGTATCTTCTTAGTACATATTTACAGAGTCTCCAAGTGCTTCTTACAAATCATACTTTGCAGAATTGCATTGTTTTACAGTCTTTCTTCCAGGATCACTGCTAGCACTTGCCTCACTCAGGTGGGCACTGTTGGGAAGGTCCAGTATTTTCTTTATGTGGAATACAACCTGCTTTTGCATGAAGAGATTTTGGAAAAGTTACCATGATCCCTCTTTTACGGAGCTGTGGATTTAATAAACTTTTGCCAATCTCTGCAAGCAACTAGCTTCGATTCATTCGAGCAATGTCTAAAATCCTAAAGACAAGTACCTCTTGGTTTTCTGATAAGTAGAATACATTGTGCACATTTCATCCAAGAC
The DNA here is from genome assembly GCF_048544385.1 of Mastigoproctus giganteus. Classification (NCBI taxonomy): domain Eukaryota; kingdom Metazoa; phylum Arthropoda; class Arachnida; order Uropygi; family Thelyphonidae; genus Mastigoproctus; species Mastigoproctus giganteus. Next base: position 31,033,953 of record NC_143584.1, on the reverse strand, counting down.
AGGTGAAATGTTTGTCACCAAGACAGGTGAAAATGAACTGGGACTGAGGAAAAATAAAAAATAATAGATAACAAAGGTGTGTATATATAAGTAAATAACACTATATTCAGATATGGGAGGGCAATTTTAACAAGAGGTTGAATCAGGGGATGGCAAATATGCAAAATCTGAATATAGTAGATGAAAATATGGTACATAGCCAGGAAATTCATCAGGGCAAAACTCTTGACCACGTATCAGGAACTGCGTTTCTAAACTCTTATTGCAATACAAGGGTGATACGAATGATCAGTCTATCCTCAATCCTATCGCTATTTTCGCCTTCTTTTGAACATCTTTTTCTCCCCTTTCCCCTCACGAAGAATTTGCCATTTGCTTGTTTACACTTTTTCATTACCTTTGACCCCTTCTGCCCTTCACACACATTTGTATTATATTTCACATTACACTTTTGTAAATTTACATGTTTTTTTCACTGCGTAGGGACTACCTTGTCTACTAGTATTACGATAAAAGCCGCATATCCCCCCCCCCTTTTTTTCTAATACTACAAACAAGTTGTTTTTTCCTCCCTCAGTCCCAATTCATTTCTGTACTAGGCTTTTCAAAGCCTAGTACAGAAATGTGAATTTTCACCCTGTGTCACTAGATTAAACTGAAGAGGTATAAATGTTATGTATGGTATATCTTAGGCACAATTATTTTGTCGTTGGGAGTTTGTTTCCAGTGATAATTTCCCATAATTTAGATAGTCTTATTTTGGAAGGGGGGGAAATTTGGTAGGCCAGGTTACAGTGCGTTCAAACGACTAGCCTCTTCTGAGCGCAGTAAACCTGGGTATCAAAATTGGGAAGTTTTAATCTTATTTGAAAATGGACGCAGATATTTTTAGACAACCCAGTAGTGGTAAGCTACTGGCCATTTATAGTACTAAACTGTTTCAGTGTATTTTCAATAAGTGTATAGGGGTTGGCATTAGGGTGGTGTTTGTTGAGGTTCGTAAGAATGGCCGCTTTAATATGGTGTCTGCTGTATTTGGTGGGTATATTATTCTTGACGAGAATTTCTATGAGTTTTTTAATTGCTTCCGTAGTGTTATTTAGATTATTAGTAAAATTTCTGCCATTAAATCTATTGTTTAGTGCATATGGGATTTATACAGTACTATAAACAGGTCTTCTATAATTTCTCTTTTGGCGGTGTTTTCCATTATTGCTAGGATGGCAATGGATATGTTAGTGAATTTGTGTTTGAGTTCAATTTCATTGGTGTATTTGTCTGTAGAGCTGGAGCTGCTGTCTTTCGTGGGGGGTTTTCACCGTATTTCTTTATTTGTGAATGGTGAAGGTTTAATCTTATGTGTAGCTCTGTGCTGGTTTGCCCTATATATTGTATTCCGCATATTTTACATGTAATTAGGTATATGACATTTTTTGTATGGCAAAAAAATGGTGTATTATTGGAGGTTTGTTGGTGCTGGCTATACATGTATGGACATGTTTTGCATAGTTTACTGTTACATTTTTGAAATTTTAGCTGCCTCTGGTGGCATAGACAATCATAGTCTTCGACGTGTGGGAAATTGTAGTGTTTAGTTCCAAGGGGTTTCGATTTATTCATTTGCGGTGTGGCAGCATTGTATACTATATGATCGTTTTCAGGAAATGTCGGGTCCTGTGTGGTCATGTCTAATCCCGAGGTGCAATTTATGCTGTAGTACCCATATAGCATGTTGTTCCTATATGTAATTTTGTTCATGTTTAATAAGAAATTATGATGTTTTTACAATATACGAAAATATAAGGCCCAGGTTCCATGTAATTACACTTTATTACCTATATTGATGGAGTTTTGCCTAAATTATTAGTTTTAATTGTTAACCTTATTATTTTTATTTTTAATTTTTAATTGATAATCTTATTATCACTGTAGTCCCAGGAGCTGGCTAGCAATGCTGGGTACTAGCAGAGTAAATTATATTGTGTATAAAGGCTGTATGCTTCGCTTTCGCTATTATTTACAAGGCGCTGGCTGGCGCACCAAATTTGTAAGCACCTGCTTTTCTTATTTATTGTATTTATAGTGAGAAGGCTTACTTTAATTTTTAATAAGGTAACACTTGTTATCTTTTGGGCCACTGACTGCATCAGAAAATTCAGGATCACTTATACCTATTGCTAGAAAATTGAGTGAGGCAATGAACAACACATCTGGTAAACTTAACAAGTTTAATTAAGAACAACCATATTTATACAAATATTTATCCACAATCCTTCCCTATTATGGAAGTTTCCTCTATCAATGATTAGAACAATTTCATTTAGAATACTCTTTTCTAATCCAATTTACAATCTCACTAATGGTTTCTTTACCATCTCAATCTTATTAGTCCGTATTAATCCAACAATTCCTTACGCTAAACAAACTAATAGTACCTTAGGACTCCAGAATGCCCTTCCTGTCCAAATAGTAGGATTAGAAATAATATCAAACAGTACTTACAATGAGCTATATTTTTCAATGTTTTAGGATCAGCGCCTTGACCTTCCCACACCTTCTGTGACTTTCTCATCTAATATCCGGCTTCTAACTTCCGTTCTTCCTCTCATTTCTAACACAATATCTCTTGGCTGCCTTGAACCTAAGTGACTGAATAACCCTTCTCCTTGGCTGGGAATTTCTCCTTTGTAGAAATTCAGCAAACAGCTTTCCGCTTCTCGACCAACTATCTCCAATAACTTCACGAACACTCTTTTTAAGACCTGACAACTTCTTAAGAACGCCTCCTCACTAACACTAATTATCGCCCATATCATTAACTTCGTTACTAAAACTCTTCTCTCTCCACTCTTGTACTGCTCTATTAACCCTCCATTATCACCACTAACCCTCACGCCTTATCACTACTACCTTATCACTCCATTAACACAACCCTACTTTTAACTCCTCTTTCCTTTCAGAAGTCCCTCCTTATATATATTGTTGACTTCCCAGCATTCCCGAGCCCTTTACCGACCTCCCCCTGTTAATAAAAATGTCCATCGAAATTTACGTGATGTAGTAGCGTTCGTCCCCCTAGCATTTTATATATATATATATATATATATATATATATATATATATATATACAGTCGATTCCGGTTATTTGGGACACATCGGGACTGTGCATTTTGGCCCGATTAAGCGGCTGCCCCAATTATCCGAAGTTTCACGTAAATAGTTAAAAATACAATTTACCCCCCCCCCCCCCTTTACAATTAGTTCACTGTACAATCAAATCACGTTATGACAAACTCAAAATAGTAAAGTACCGTTCACTATACGATGTGCAGTAAGCGCCGGTCATTATGATCACGTTTGTGAATTGAATTTTAATTCTAAGGCGCATTTAGGGCTAGAGCCTCAAGCTGCGAACAAATTTAGACTATGTATATGTATATAAAGTGCTTAGCATTATGATGCTAAGCACTTTATATACATAGTCTAAATTTGTTCGCAGCTTGAGGCTCTAGCCCTAAATGCGCCTTAGTCTAAATACATCATACACCATCAGGCATCTCTCATATTGTGGAGTTATACTTCATAACTGTTTTTGCCATCATTGCATCACTTGGGTACCTACCCACTCACTGACGAAGGGCCAAATAGCCCTGAAACAGTGCTGTCTGGGTGGTGGTACCTATCTGAGAATAAGTAACACTAGTCTTCTCCTTAGGTGAAGCGTTACTTATTCGAAGTAGTGCAATATCATGGCAACTCGTTGTGAAGGCATTCACAATATGAGATATAACCTAAAACGATGCCACCTTAAAAATTTTCTGTTTATTCAGAAATGGCTGTGTATTATGATGCTAAGCACCTTATATACATAGTCTAAATTTGTTCGCAGCTTGAGGCTCTAGCCCTAAATGCGCCTTAGTCTAAATACATCATACACCATCAGGCATCTCTCATATTGTGGAGTTATACTTCATAACTGTTTTTGCCATCATTGCATCACTTGGGTACCTACCCACTCACTGACGAAGGGCCAAATAGCCCTGAAACAGTGCTGTCTGGGTGGTGGTACCTATCTGAGAATAAGTAACACTAGTCTTCTCCTTAGGTGAAGCGTTACTTATTCGAAGTAGTGCAATATCATGGCAACTCGTTGTGAAGGCATTCACAATATGAGATATAACCTAAAACGATGCCACCTTAAAAATTTTCTGTTTATTCAGAAATGGCTGTGTATTATGATGCTAAGCACTTTATATACATAGTCTAATTTTAATTCTATTACACAGTGATTCTAATTAGCGAAAATAGGAGGAATATTATCCACAGGCTATAAAAGTAAAGATATATTAAGCACAAACTTACCCTTTATTACCTTACCAATTAAAAAATTAAATGATACGTGAAAATCGGAAGAATATACGTGATAATCGGAATAATTAATACGTACTGTAATATGTACATACTAACTAAACTAGTTGACATTTCTGTTCACTGACATTTGTTGGTGGGGGGGACTGAAATTTAAAACAGTAAAAAGATAAGCAATCAATAACAAAGAACAGGGCACACAAATTGCAAGTAACACAACACGCGCAAGTGAGAACGGAGTAACAAATTAGGAAGCTTTAAAAATAGGAATGAAGAGAAGATCTGAAAATTAATTTTTTTTATTTGATTGAAGATTTCATGGAAGTGTAAACACATTTTACCATAATAACCCACAGAATTCCAGCTGCCGGTATTATCGCAAATTCAATAAGATCGAGTTTATTATCCGTTTATGATAGATTGCACTAACAGAAAATCCCAATAAACAGGTGACTGCTAATTGTTTTTATTGTTTTATGGTTGTGACCTCCAAAAATCCGACCGAACTACGTGGTACGGTCGGAGATAATCGTAGGGTAATCTCCAGTGCTGAGGTCTCCTGCCCCGATTAAACGGCATTTTGTCCCAATTAAGCGAAGTAAACCCTGGCTATTTTCTCGATTGGTTTTTGTTTTTTAAGATTTGCCCCAAATAAACGGCTGCCCCGATTAACCGGTGGCCCAAATAACCGGAATCCACTGTATGTATATATATATATATATACACACACAGTAAACCCCCGCTATTCGCGGTATCTGTATTCGCGACCGCCGATTTAATATAAAATGAAACCTAAAAAATGTGAATTTTAAAACGCCGTGAATATTTTCCGCCATAAAAAACATGGGCGTGGCTAAAATTATCTTTCCCGGCCAAAACAGCGCTCAGTGGGTGGGGGAGAGGGGTGAAAAAATCGCTAGCGTGGATGTTTCTCGCTAATCCTTGTTCAGTATGTGTTAGTCATGGAAGGTTTCGTCGTTTGATTTTAATTTATATGTTTATAAATTGAATAAATTTATCAATTTATAAATTGATATGCTTACAAAAATGATAACTCTACCGTTTTGCAGTGTAAAACAGACTTTTTCGAGTGCGTTAACGGAAGAAAGTGACTTTATTGTGGTCAAGTTCTTTCTAACCCCTACAAAAATATGGCTACGAATAAAAAGAGAAATGTGAAAATATCAAAGAAGGTGATGACACTAGCGAATAAAATTGAGTTATTAGACGAAATTTCTAATGGTGAAAGTGTCTCCTCAGTGGCAAAACATTATAAAATCAATGAGTCAACAGTACGATCAATCAAGAAATCGGAAGACAAAATCTGCCGTAGTGTCCGTGAAACCGTGCTAATTGCTTCAAAAATTTGCTCTGTAACTCGTGATGTTAAATTTAAAAAAATGGAAACGCTTTAAATCTGTGGATAGAAGACCGAATTCAAAATAAAATTCCGTTAAGTTCACTCATCATTCGTGAAAAGGCAAAACTTCTTTATCAACACTTTAACGAAACTGGTGATGGCACTGGCGGGATGTTTTTTTTTGCTAGCAAAGGCGCTGATTTGAAAGATTTGTTTGAAATTTCTAATAAATATTACATTTAATATTAAATTGTTTCTTATTTTCATTTCGATGCCATATGCTTGCATTTCACTATGTACTGTCATGTACAGTCATATTATGAAGGTACATATAATATATACATAGACAAAATTTTAGACTAGTTTTTCTTATATATTTCATACTTTGGAACGGAACCCCTTTATTACTATGGGAGCCATAACTCAGTATTCGCGTTTTCGGTATTCGCGACGTTTCTCAGGAACGTAACCCCCCGCGAATAGCGAGGGTTTACTGTATATATATATATATATATAAAGTAAGCCTTAGGCTTATAAGGCCTATAAATGAAATGGTATGGTTTCCATTTCATTTATACAGTCGATTCCGGTTAATTGGGACACATTAGGACTAGTGCATTTTGGCCTGATTAACCCTCATTTAATCGCCTCTCCCATAACCCTAATTTTCAATCTCACTTGAAAATTGCCCCCCACTGAGAGAAACTGATAATTTCCATAATTTCTACTCAATTTAAAAAATTGAAACTCTCAGTATACATAAACAGAAGTATATTCTTTGATTTCCTACCTTTGGCATTCAGCAAAAACGATTAATTCATTCGAAAACAGCAAAAATGTGCGACCACATATCAATTTATGAAATTATGAGAGCAAAAAATGACGGCAGACACGTTTTATCTTGTTACGCGTTACTGCATTAGTCAAAATTCCCGCTTAATTTGTCTACAACGAATCAACAGACGCGGAGATATAATTGACTGGTCAAGCTTACGTCATTAGCGTTACCATAGTGATCCAAGGAGAAAATAAAAAAGTAAACAACTTTTGTGGAAAACAAACAGTTGAGCATCATTACTTGCGAACAATATTTTGCATGGCGCTTTCACAACAGTTTGCTTTACTGCTTTTCGTAATGGTTGTACGAAATAATTGCAATCAATTGTTTTTGAAAAACTAAAATATATCGCATTTCCTTTCTTCAATGTGTATTGTATCTACTAACAAAAAATCAAGGAAATTCATCTATTGTAAACCACAGCGGAAACGGAAGAAAAAAAAAAGTGCCGTAAAACTGACCACTACAATGCGCATTTCATAAAAAAAAAAAAAGTTTGCTTTATTGTAATTGTTTTTAGAGGACTAAATGGGAACAGCAGTTTCATGGATGTATATTTGATCATCTTACGAAATTTCAAAAAAAAATTTCTATTCATAGTTGCGTTATTAACTTTGAAAACTGATGTCGAAGGAACTTCACATGCATCTCACCTGGTGTGCAAACGAAAAAAATACATTACGAATAATGCATTGTTTTCACAATCCATTACTTGTCTCGTAGTAATGTATGAGGAAATTGTAATTGTTACTGAATACTTCGATATTTCCTTGATATGCATTTGATACCATCAAAAATTTTGAGGGAAAAATTGAATTTTCATTATCACACACACGCCCCAAAAATTCACCATAAAGTGTCATGCGTTTGGATGCCTGAATTTCATTCTGAGCTGCAAATGTAATTTCACTTCTATTGCACTGACAGAGTAGATGTTTGCCAAAAGAAGGAAAACAGGGTTCATTTTCCTGAAATTTCCAGTTCCTTTCATTCACTTGGGGGAAAAAACCCCTTAGGGTAGATTGTCAAAGGTCCAGAGCTGTAACTACTTTGAAGTGGTTACAGACCCTAACTTGGCAATGTTATTAGGAATGAAATCCTGATTTTGGGCAATTTTATAAAAATAGTGTAATTATTATTTCTAAGTAAACAATATATTATATTATTATGATATCAAAGCAATTTATCAATACACAATCTTTCATGAATAAGGTTTGTGTGCAGTGTATTCTTGTCCTGTGCAATTGAATTTCAATACTGCAAGTGAAAGTCTTGTTCTGCAGGTATGGTTGTTTCCTATTTCGCCTTACTGAGTTTGAACTGAAAAGGCAAGGCTTTCCAAGATCTGATTGTGTTCACTTTTTTTATTGTAGTACTTAATTTGTCTCTTGTTTATGAAATTATAATAGCTGTAATTTATTGATATTTTATGCAAATAAGAAAAAAAATAAGTAAATTTCGGTTGTGGTATTTTTAACACAGTAAAACCAAAGGAAGTTCAAATAATTATTTTTATTCGTATCATGATATTTTCATAGTTTGAAATTAATAAAAAAATATTATGAATTCTCAAGAACATTATAATTTTTGCAACTTTTCTAATTAGTTTCATCACAGATGCTGAAGTAGTAATGACTGTTTCATCCCAGATGCTGAAGTAGTAATGACTCTGTTTGATCCCAGATGATGAAGCAGTAATGACTCTGTTTCATCACAGATGCCGAAGTTGTAATGAATGTTTCATCACAGATGCTGAAGTTGTAATGAATGTTTCATCACAGATGCTGAAGTAATAATGAATGTTTCATCACAGATGCCGAAGTAATAATGACTGTTTCATCACAGATGCTGAAGTAATAATGACTGTTTCATCCCCGGCGATGAAACAGTAATGACTCTGTTTGATCCCCGGCGATGAAACAGTAATGACTCTGTTTGATCCCTGCCGATGAAGCAGTAATGACTCTGTTTGATCCCTGCCGATGAAGCAGTAATGACTCTGTTTGATCCCTGACGATGAAGCAGTAATGACTCTGTTTCATCCCAGATGCTGAAGTTGTAATGACTCTGTTTCATCACAGATGCTGAAGTTGTAATGAATGTTTCATCACAGATGCTGAAGTTCTCATAAGTGTTAACTTCAACTGAAGAAAGAATAAAAGTAATAGTAATGACTGTAGGGAAATCTACAATTCCAGATTCTGTGGACTGTTATTAGATGCATAGGGACTGATAAATCGGCAAAAACCGTTGATGACGCTGAGTTTTGAGAAAGTGAACATATCACAGCAACACGCACTGAAAGCGTGACTATATCGAAAAGAATAGTCACCAAATGAAGAAAAACTGCTGGCCTCCAAAATATTCACACAGCCCAGAACATTGTATGTTGGCGCCTCTGTAGACAGGAGCAGTGCGTAGCACACGCTTCTTGATTAGACCGGGATTCGAGCCCGTGACCACCAAATACGGAGGATGCGGAAAGGTCGGACTGAGCACCACATATCCCCGGAGCAATATGGCCATAGTTGCTAATGCTCCTAAAAACCAACGTTATATGTCATCTGTCAGGTACGAAGGCTGCAGCAAGAACGCCAATCACTAGAAGATTGTCTTTCGATAATGTAATGTTAATCCATATAGTGATTCATACCAGATGTTAGAAGAACAGATGACGATGAAATTAGCTTTCTAACAAACTTTTATTAGGATTGTATTGTTCAGGAAGTTAAAACTTGGAAAATAATGGTTGGTTAGAAGTGACAGACTCAAAAGACAAAGAAACAGACCAATTAGCATGTATTTACAGATTTTTTTTGCCTTTGTTTTTAGATAGATGCCAAAGAAATTACATTGCGTTGGAATAGCCTGAAGATGAACAGCTAGTTTCGTTCAACGATAAACTTTCTGTTTTTTTCTGCCGAATACATACCAGTAAAATAGCAAAATATGAACTGCATACTACATTATGCAAATATGATGATTCAGTACACACTGAATATGGAGATTTATGTATGAAGACAAAAGCCAAACAACTTTTCAAACATGTCTGGATGTGATGAATCAGCTTGTTTGCTCTATTGAAGAAACTAATCATAATATGCTCCTATAACGCTTGATTCTAGCGTTCTGTCTTTGACTACTAAAATGTTACGAGGAAACACTGTTTGTTGGTTCACTAAAAAAAAAAAAGAGAACTCCCAGATGAATATCACAAAAAAACCCAGAAATGTGGTCCTACACAACCCACTTTGACTGCTCTATAGATAGCAACGGTGGTGACAGTAGAAAGCCAGAAATTGCGCTTCAATATGAACTAATGTGGAATAGATCCATAGGATGAAATGTGAAAAACCGAATATGACCAATGGCGTTTTGTTTAGGATTCTTGACATTTCAGGAATCAATGCCATAAACATCCTGTACAGCAAATAATCAGAAGTGAAAAATACACACGGAGAGCTTCTCATAGAGATTGGCATCAGTAGTGAAATCACACAACTCTAAAAAAGAGTTGCCATTCGGCCTCTGCCAAAACCGCTTCATGTCAAAGCTGCACAACTATAGTTGCATCCAACTAAAAGATTTCTGGGCCTTCTCAAGTAGTAGTGCAACGTGTTATTCCAACTAACCTGCAAGAAACACATCACCTCTGAAACAAATGTCTCATAAGAAGTGACCTGCAAAAAATGGTTGTAGTAGTGACATATTAAAATTACGGCATATAATTTATACTGTTTTATATTAGCATACATAGTTTTTGCGTATATATATATATATATATATATATATACACATATATATGCAAAAACTATGTATGCTAATATAAAACAGTATAAAATATATGCCGTAATTTTAATTTTTATTCATCACAACTTTCAACATATTCTGTAGGTATCTTCTTAGAACACGGTTTACAGATAGTCTCCGTGTGTTCCTTACAAACAGGTTGTAAACATACTTTGCAGAAATACCTTGTTTTACGGTCTTTCTTCCAGGGGCATTGATAACATCTTCGTTTATCAGGTGGACACCGTCGGGAAGGTCCAGGAATTTCTTCCGGGGGATCACAACTTGCTTTCGCACAAAGAGATTTTGAAAGCGTTACCGTGGCCGCTCTTTTACGGAGCTGTGGATTCACTAAACGTTTGCCAATGTCTGCGAGAAACTCGCTTCGATGGTGTTTTACTTCTGGATTATTGTTACGGAAAATAGTCCAGGCATTTATTCCAGCAATGTCTAAAATCCTAAAGAAAAGTACCATTGGCCACCTCCTGGTTTTTCGAGAAGTAGTGTACATTCCACACATTCAATCACATCAACTGACATCAACTGCACCTTTGGTCATATTATAAAACGTAATTCTGGCTTTCTTCTGTTGCCACTGTCAGGATCTATAGCATTGTTGTGATGCTTAGTCGATATTAGGACCACGTTTTTGTTTTTTTTTGGAACGTAGGAAACAATCGTGGTCTGATCTTGGAACGCAAACAAACTACTAGTCGGCTCGCGTCCCTTCACATTGACCAATTCAACGGGTAGTTCACGTTTATTTTTCCGAAGTGTGCCAACAAAAGTAATATTTTTTGCTCGTAATTTAGAAGCCAAAGGCACACTAGAGAACCAATTATCTGCCGTCATATTACGATTGGTTCCTTCGATTGGGCGAACAAGCTGCATCGCCACATCGAGGGATGAATTTGAAAGGGCATATGGCCCAGGAGGTTGTTTTCCCAGATAAACTTCCATATTCAACGCATAATTCATCTTCGCATCAGCTAATGTAAATATTTTCAATCCATATTTTGCTGGCTTATTTCGCATGTACTGGCGGAATAAACAATCTACCTCTGAATGCCACTAACAGTTCGTCTAAAGTAACATATTCCAAAAGTGTGTAAAATCTCTGGCATCTGTCCAAAAACATGGAAAAAAATTCCTGAAATGCTGCAAATCGGTCTGTTTGTTTTCTTAGGGGTCTGTCATTCAAGCTATCGAACCTTATGACCCAAAGAAGGAACGAAAACCTCTTCTGGGACATAACGGCCGATCTTTACGCTACATATGTGCCGCGGTTAGTCTCCCTGCACCATTCAATCCTGATAGGATTAAAACTCCAATTAGAGCTCTCATTTCATTGTTATCTGTTCTTCTAGCATCCTTCTCCCTTGAGAAGTTGGAGGCAATACGTGAAATGAATTCATTAGTATATTTTACTATATGGGTTATCATTTCATTATCGAAAAATAATAAAAAACAATCAGCTGGTGATTTTGCGTGCTTACCTGCGGCCTTCACACCTGGCAAGTGTGTAATAATGTTACATCGAGCTGTGTGAATGTTTTCACGAGGGGCAACTTTTCTCCACAGAGTGCGTCTATCCTTCCCGATATAAGCTTCCACGTCTTCTTCCTGGTTTGTGCCAGTTGCGTCTTCATAATTTTAAATCATCTTTTAGATGTGAACGTTAGATGCGAGATGTGATGGCAATGCAAGTTTGAAATCAAGTGAATAACCAGAGGGTTGCCACGAACCCACCCACAAAGTTCTTGCGTTGCACAGAACAAAAAATCTGGAAAATTGCTTGCGGGTAAAAAAAGATTAGCAACCCTTTCTTGTAGAGAAAGTGTTGAACTTTGTTTCGCGTTGCGCAAAAAAAAAAAAAAAAATATATATAAAATATATATTTCTTGAGCTCACTTGCAATATTTCCAGAGGGAATATTCATTAGTACATGTTGATTGGACCACAAAGAACTTTCCCAATTTGGTGTATATATATATATCTGAATATAAATTTCAAATATCGCTGTATAGCTTGTCCCTGGATGCAAATGACTATGGTAACTTTTGACTGACTGGATGTTTTTGCTTTTTACAGATATATTTTATTGGTTTTTGCTGTAAAATCAAACAGTCCTTTGTTGTTCCAAGTAATTCCGTATGTTCTGAGTACGGAAATGGCTTTTCCTTGCAGTTGTGTAAAAACTCTAATTTTTATCATCTGAACTCAACTTAGAAGATAAAAGGATGGTAAATTTATATTCCGGACGACCGCAAAGTCGGGGGATATTGAAGAAAGGAATGATATTTTTGTTTTTCAATACAGATAATCAAGCTTTTTTTTTTTATTTATTTATTTTATTTATTTATTTATTTTATTTATTTTTTTTGAATTTTTACTTTCTAACAATATTTGGCTTTACGTAAATTTCTGCTTGAACATTTTCTGTTCCTAACGTGTACTTGTCAATTACCCTTTTGACATTTTATACATTTCAAACATCGCTGTATAGCTGTCCTTGAATAAAAATGACTACGGTTACTTTCCTTTGAGTGACCGCCTTGTACAGATGTTTTATTGTGGACACTTCCTTCCATAGGAAAACATTAGCAGTCGTCCTTTTATTGTACCTGAAGTAATTTGTTATGTTGGCGGAAACCGTTTTTGCTCCTAATTGAAGTAACACTTTCGAATTTTGCCCAAGTCGATTTTCTGCACATATTGAAAATTAGAAGGGCAGTAAAAGAGTTGATAATTGGTGCCATTGGTGGGCAGCATTCTGATGAACAAATTTTCGGTTTATACTCCGGATGACCACACGGTCAGAGTTCCTGAAATAGAGAGAGAGAATACAAGAAACCGCAGGGCATTTAGCAGTCACGGACTTGATTGTGTGAAATTGCTCGCCATAAACCACAACAAAACAAGAGAAGTGATAGGGAGAAAATCTGTTTTTCTTTTTATTACAGCTCTGAACAGCAGATGACCATGGATTTATTAGTCTTCTGTACTAAAACAGAATTTCTCCCTTTGCGATGACATCACAAAGCGTAACAAGCAAATATTTTCTAACTGATACTTTTTGAGCATCCGTTAGCTGCAGTCTGTTAGCTTTGTATTGTTTGAAATCTTGCATTTTTGTGAAGAATACATATTTCAAGAAATAACCCGTTATTCGTAGCATATGATTTTTTTTTCTTTCCTTCGATGCACCAGTTTTCGAAGTTTATAAAAAAAAAACACAGCTATAAATAGACATATTTTCTCGAATTTTCGTTAGAAGATCAAACCCAGGAAACTGCTGTTCTGATATTGTTTACTAAAATCAATTACAATAAAGCAAACTTTTTTTTTAATCAAATGCTTATCAGTTTTACACCAGTTTTTTCCCGTTTCCAACATGAATTTCCTTGATTTTCTGTTCGTAGGAGCAATACACGTTGAAGAAAGGAAATACGATCTGTTCGCGCTTCAATAAACAGTTTCGATAAAGCGAAACAGTTGCTACTGTTTCGCTTTATTGACTAACAGTAGCTCGCCCGTGTCTTTTTTTATTTCTTAGCGTCCGAAGTGGAGACATAAAACGCCGTTTGGCCCTCTCTCGATGTAGCTGTATCTAGGAAGTGTGACGTAATCGCTGGCTTCTTTCTCACACCTCGCTCCACGAAAACAATTTCGCTCTGTAAACAGAAACTCCCGCTCCAAAACAAACAAACGAATCAGATATCGGGTTTCATAAGCCATTCGGGTGGGGTTAGAAAAATAACAGAAAAAAGCCTAAAAAAATACACATTTGATGTCACTTTTTTGTCATTTGCATGAAATTCAATAAAAATTTTTGAAAACTGAAGTGGGAAAATTGAAGAAAACAGTTCTGGCTTCACCTATAGTGAATTTTAGCTGTGTCCATAGAGTAAAAATTATAGAATTTATTAGTTGACCTTTGAACTGGGTCCACCAAACCTGAGGAGATAAAAGTACGGTTAAGCGGCTGCCCCAATTATCCGAAGTTCCACGTAAAAAAAAGTTAAAAATACAATGGAACCCCGCTTTACAATTGGTTGACTGTACAATCAAATCACGTTACGATAAAGTACCATTCACTGTACGATGTGTAGTAAACGCCGGTCATTGTGATCACGTTTGTAAATTGAATTTTAATTCTATTAAACAGCGATTCTAATTAGCGAAAATAGGAGGAATTTTAATTCTATTAAACAGCGATTCTAATTAGCTTAAATCCACAGCTATAAAAGTAAACATATATTAAGCAACAAATTTACCCTTTGTTACCTTACCATTTAAAAAATTAAATGATACGTTATAATCAGAATAATTAATACGTACTGTAATATGTACATACTAACTAGTTGACATTTCTGTTCACTGACATTTGTGGGTGGGGGTTAAAATTTAAACCAGTAAAATGATAAGGAATCAGTGACAAAGAACACGGCACACACAAATTCCAAGTAACACAATACACGCAAGTGAGAACTGAGTAACAATTTTACGAAGCTTTAAAAATAGGAATGAAGAGAGGATTCTGAGAATTAATTTTTTTATATGATTGAAGATTCCATGGAAGTGCAAACACATTTTACCATAATAACCCACAGAATTCCAGCTGTCGATATTATCGCAAATTCAATAAGATCGAGTTTACTATTCGTTTATGATAGATTGCAATAACAGAAAAGCCCAATAAACAGGTGACTGCTAATTGTTTTATGGTTGTGACTTCTAAAAATCAGAGCGAACCACGTGGTTCGGTCGGAGAAAATCGTAGGGTAAACTCCAGTGCTGCGGTCTCCTGCCCCGATTAACCAGTGGCCCAAATAACCAGAATCCACATTTATAGGCCTCCCAGGCTAAAGCTAGTTTACATTTGCTAACTTGGTAGCCTGATCCATATACACCTAATTCACTACAGATTAATAACATTTAATTAAATAAAATCAAACAATATAATTTCATGCACGTATAATGTCTAATTGCCCTATGTACAATAGCATTAACGTTGCACAACTGACAAATTCCTAATACTGTAAACTTGACTAGATATCATTATCATAATCTTCAATGAGAACACTATATATATATATATATATATATATATATTTTTTTTTTTTTTTTTTTAACACTACTTTTAAGCCAATATTCTGTTTGTTAAATTTTCAGTTGCAACAGTGCTGCGTTTCTGTGTCGTTAATGCTATTGTAGGATAAACAATTAAACATTATATGCACATTTGTATTAGGTCAAGGTCCTGATAGATTTTGGTTTGCGAGCAGTGGTGAAAATTTTGGGTGGGAAGCATTACCTGTAATTAAGGACTGGCTAACTGTATTGGGGGATTGTACTAGCAGTTGGATTGTCTATAATTCCATGTTAATTACATGGGATCAAGTTAACAAAAATATAAATATAAAGTTTGGGAAGTTTAAGAGATTTAGAGGAGGAGAGAGAAAATAAAGGAAATTATTAAAGATTATGGGAAGAAAGGTTAGTAGTATATAGGGAGAAATTAGGAAGGTGACTTTCTTTCACATGGCTGTCTCTCTGTTACTTCCTCATGGGCTTTGAGCAGATCGATAGCCATACTAAAAGAATGTCACAAGCATACCCATTTCTGTAGTCTCAATAACAGTTTTGCTTTGTAAGTACTCATGTTAAGTTATGGCTGTCCTTTATTATTAAGTCAAATAAAACTAATGGTTAAATTTTTAAATTTTGGATTATTATTAGCTGTAAACTGGGATTGAGACCCAAAGCCCAACGGGGGTATGCATCAGAGTAAATATAAAAAGTATATAGGATCAATATATAGCTGAAGGTTGGTGCGAGAAAAGACTTGCAAGCTGCCCAGGTGCCACTTTATAGGAAGCCAGGGTGCCATCTGGTCTGATTTGTTGGGTGGTCTGTTTTTATTATATATGTTTTAAATGAGGGTTAATTTGTGACTATGCAACCTGTATTAAATTTGTAATTGATGGTTAAGGATTATGGTGAATACCTATATAGATGTTTAGGTAAATACAATTTGAGAATTACATTTTTTTTTTTTTTTGTAATGTTATCCACTGGACAAGGACTGGTATAACCTTTCTACAGCATAACAGCCCATGTATGCCCAGTGGAATAACAATATACATATTTACATACCCCTTCCCCCATCAGTGATTTTAACCTTGTAGTGCTTGGGACTTTATTAGAAGCTGAAGGCATGGTGTAGCTTTTGTTAGATTTTATTAGATTTTGTTTTCGTTTGTATCCCTTTGTTATCAAATGTAAAATACCTGGTGAAGTTAGTGCTATAAAGTGTTGAGATTGTTAATGGGATTTAATGTAGCTGGGGTCAGCATGAGACACTGCTATTATAGTTATTGTTGTATTAAGGGTTGAATTTGGACGTCCGGGTTGCAGTGTAGTCAGACAACGAGCCTTGTCTAAGCGCAATGACCCCAGGGATCTAATAAGGGCCCAAACAGTTGCTCTGTGACCCTATTAGGGTTAGTGTTGGGTGTAGGGCTAAATTGGCTTGAATAGCTACTTTAATGTGGTATCTGATGAACTTGACAAGCATTTTTTTTTTGTTCTGGATTAAATTAGTTTTTGTAATGCGCCCAGTATGTTTTCCTGGTTACTACAGATGTGTATTGTTCTATTAGTCTGATTTCCGATTACATTACCATGTATTTGTTTTGCTAAATTGGTCTCCCAGTTTGTGAGCCATGGCTTGGAAGTCAGTGTCCTGTGTAGACTTTTTCTTTGATTGTTATTTTGCTGTCGAGGTATATAATTTTTGGCTTGTAGGTGGCTTTTGGGGTTGTAACATTTGATGGTCAGGTCTGTGGGGTATATTTCTAGTGCTAATTTGTCGAATTTATCACAGTTGACAACTAAGACATTGTCAGAGTATCTGAAAAAAAGTTATATCATCTTTAATTTTGTTTTCGTAGTAGTGCCAGTAAAGGTTGGCAATGGAACTCGAGCTGCTTGCTCCTATTGCCACCCCTCTACTTTGCACATAGATGCTGTGTCCCATAAGTATGTAGTTATTGATTACGCATAAATTTATTAAGTCTAGCCAGTACTGTTTACTACAGCCTAGACTTTCCTGGTTTTCTTCGTAATTTAAATTATTGTGTGATAAGCTGGTAAATAGATTTTTAAAATCGTAGGTATTATTATATTTATTATATTATAACTTTGCTGATATTATTATTTTTGATATATTCTATGTATTTTCTATTGTCTGAAATGAACTTGGCATTGGTGAGCTTTGTAGATGTTGTGCTTAGTTTGGCCTCTAGTTTTATACTGGAGTTTTTGATATAGCTGTTCCTGCATGTGGTAATGAATTTGCAGCCTACCAGGACTTTTGTGGAATTTTGGGATCCAGTATACAAAAGGAAATCTAGTGTTATTAATTTTTAATTTAACTTTTTGTGCATGGCTATTAGTATTTTTTTAGTAATAGTACTATGGACGGAGTTGGTGATTTGTTTTTCCGTTGTTCAGTTACTTTTTGAGTGTGTCTATGTAGAATTTTTTGCAAATAATACTGAAGTTGTTATTGGCCTTGCCTGCACTAGTTATAACGAATTTGTTTTGCAAGTCTTTGATTTTGTTATTTATTCTTTTTAGGTTGTGTTGCTTGTAGTTATACTGGTGTTGTGTGCAGTCTCTGAACCTTGCCATAACGTGATCTGAAGTGCTGTTGATCCAAATTTGAAACACTTCCACTAGTGTGTTATGTTTACATCAGCCCTACATCACTCCAACACTAACCCTAACAGGGTCACAGAGCAACTGTTTGGGCCCTATTAGACCCCTGGGTTCATTGCACTCAGACAAGGCTTGTTGTCTGACTGCACTGCAAACCGGATGTCCAAATCAACCCCTAATACAACAATAACTATAATAGCAGTTCTTGTGCTGAGCCAGGCTACATTAAACCCCACAACAATACCAATGCTTTAGCGCTAACTTCACTGGATATTTTACCTTTGATAACAAAGGGATACAAACGACAAAAGCTAACACGCTACACCATGCCTTCAGCTTATAATAAGGTCCAAGGCACCAAAAGGTTAAAATCACTGATGGGAGGGGGTATGTAAATGTATATTGTTATCCCACTGGGCATACATGGGCTGTTATGCTGTAGAAAGGTTATACCCATCCTTGTCCAGTGGATAACATTAAAAAAATGTAATTCTTAAATTGTATTTACCTAAACATCTGTATAGGTATTCACTGTAATCCCTAACCATGGATTACACCTTTCTTTTTTCTTTTTAAACTAACGTACTAACCCTTATACCGCTTGGTCACTCTAGCGGCACTGCTCCTGCCTCCCCATGGCGGGGCCTGTAACCTGGGAGAAGAAATCCACTCTCCCAGGGCTGAAAGGAGCAAAGATGGAAAACAGTTCATTTCCACCTTTAGAGCCATCGAGCTCAAGACTAGCAAATAAAAGTGACAATGAAAATGACTATTCTCAAGCAAAGAGGTTGAAAACAACACCTAAAGAGGAGATACCAGCCTTCCTCATCTTGCACTCTCTATCAGATCAGCCCCTGAGCAAATTATCACCTTTTCTAGTGCAGAAATGCATTGAGTCTGCTGCTGGTTCACCTAAATCAGTACAGCGACTTCAATCAGGTGATCTTCTAATAGAAACAACTCAACCTCAACATTCTGTAAAGCTATTAAAGCTCACAACTTTTGGAGGACACCAAATAAAAGTTACTCCCCATGCCACCTTAAACTCCTCAAAGGGAGTAATAACAGAATGGGACTTATTACTTGTACCAGAGGAGGAAATTGTCCAAGAATTACACGATCAAAAAGTCATCCAAGCAAGGAGAATAATGACCCGAAAAGACGGTACACTCGTTCCAACAAGAAGCATAATTCTTACCTTTAGCACTCCTAACTTGCCAACATCTGTGAAAGCAGGCTACCTGCATTGCCGTGTCCGACCATACATTCCGAATCCCATCAGGTGCTACAAATGCCAAAAATATGGACATTCCCAGACTGCATGTCGAGGTGAGGCAGTATGTCCCATCTGCGGGTCAAGAAGACCATAACCAATCTGATTGTGCCACTACCACTCCGCATTGTCCAAATTGTAAGGGTAACCACCCAGCTTTCTCAAAAACATGTGAATTATGGAAGCAAGGAAAAAAAATTCAAAAATATAAAGTAGAGAACAAAGTGACATACTCAGAGGCAAGAAGACAGATAATCAAAACAGAGACAAAGCAAACATATGCCGCAGCAACTCAATCTTCACAGTCTGTAGGGATCCAAACTGAAGTATCGATTCCTCCAAATATATCAATTGCAAACTGGGCACGTTCGTTGCTTTCTGTTTCAAAACAATGTCCTACACAAAAAACAAGTGAAGAGTCCAATAATACCCCAATCACCATACCAACGGAGGCCTCCTCAACAATAAAACCAAAAGTAATAGAAACCAAAAAACCGCAAACATCCACCACCGGAATGGACATTGATGAACATCACGAAGCAGAAGATACATTTTTAGAACTACATGCAAGTGAAGAGATGGATGTGACCCGACCCGTTTTTCCCAGGAAAGACAAAGCAAAAATTGATCGATACAAGCAAGCTGCAGCTAAAAAACAGCCAGAATCGAAAACAACACAAAAAACCACATAATGGAAAAAATCCTTCAGTGGAATTGCAGAGGATTTCGAAATTCAAAAGATGATTTGCAGGATCTAATCGATCGGTATGAACCAGCTGGCATAGCCTTACAGGAAACCCTTCTAAATTCACGAGTGTGCCCTTCCATCAAAAATTATACCATTTTTAGACGAGATAGGAGCATTGACACGCCAGCTCATGGAGGGGTGGCTATCATTGTCAGAAATAACATTCCATCCAAGCATGTATCCCTCCAGACTCCTTTTGAAGTAGTGGCAGTGCGCATTGAAATTGGTATCACCATTACAATAGCCTCTATATATCTCCCTCCTAATTTTGCTTTCTCCTCAGATGATTTAGAAAAGCTAGTAGATCAGCTGCCATCTCCTTTCTGCTTATTGGGTGACTTTAATGCTCATCATCCTCTATGGGGATCGCCAAAAATTGACAAAAGGGGTAAAATAATAGAATTGCTGCTTGATACTCACAACCTTACTCTGTTAAACACTGGTGAACCCACATATGTCCATTTTACTACAGGATCCATGACTGCAATAGACCTTTCAATCTGCTCTCCCTCCATTTATGCCAATATGGGGTGGTCAGTTCTCGATAACCCGCTAAACAGTGATCACTTACCGATTCTTTGCAGTATTCAAACAAAAGTAAACTTATCTCCATTGCAGCGATCCACGTGGAAATTCTATAGGGCAAACTGGCATAAATTTTCCTCCCTAATCCAGTTTGATGATGAGATAGTCCAGTCTCAGCCCATAGATAGTGTCAACGATCATATAACAAATCAAATATTACAAGCTGCGAATTCTGCAATACCAAAATCTTTACCTGGGAAACGCAGACAGAGACATTACTGGTGGAATCAGGAATGCACAAATGCTAAACAGACAAAAAATCGAGCTTGGAATCTCTTTAGAAAATTTCCTACAACTGCTAATTTTATTAACTTTAAAAAACTCAAGGCCAATTTCCGCCAAAAAAGAAGAAAAGCAAAGAAAGATGCCTGGATAGATTTTGCTTCCACCATAAACAAGGATACGGACAGCAGACTTGTCTGGAAGAAAATTCAAGCACTTAACGGTAAATTTGTGCAGTCTCCAGCCTCAATTCTGAACTGGAAAGGGCAAGAATTGTCTGATCCAAAAGAAATAGCAAACGCATTAGCTGAGTCTTTCGCCAGTATATCAGCAGTGTCCACATACAGCCAAACCTTCCAAAAAATTAAGGCATCTGCAGAACAACATAAAATAAATTTTTATACTAAGGCATCTCAGCCATACAATCAGCCATTCACGTTAAAGGAACTTTTTGAGTCTCTAAACAAAACATCAAGTACTGCTGCCGGCCCGGACGGAGTATGCTATATAATGTTAAAAAAGTTAAATAATAAAGCAATAAGTTCCCTATTGAAATTCTACAATCGAATTTATTTAGAAAATACTTATCCACACTCATGGCGTCACTCAATTGTACTAGCCTTTCCTAAGCCAGGTAAGGATCATACCATACCGAATAATTACAGGCTGATATCGCTGACTAGCTGTTTAGGCAAAGTCTTAGAAAAAATGGTGCACAGGCGGTTAACGTGGCTTCTGGAAACAAACAATCTGCTAAACCGAAATCAGTATGGTTTTCGGAAAAATCACTCAACCTTAGATGTGATGATTAAAGCAGAAACAAATATCCGCAATGCTTTCATTAAGAGACAACATCTGGTTATGGTCAATCTCGATATTGAGAAAGCGTTTGATACCACTTGGCGATATGGTATCCTTCAGGATCTTCGATCATTCGGTCTGAGGGGGCAGTTACCACAATTTATACAAAATTTCCTACACTACAGATCTTTTCAGGTCAGATATAGGAACGCTATATCCAAATCATTTGAACAAGAGGAGGGTGTACCGCAGGGTTCCATCCTGAGTGCAACACTATTCACAATAAGAATTACAAATATAACACAAGACATACCAAAAACAGTTGAATCATACATGTTTGCCGATGACCTGATTATCTCTTGCCAGTCACAAACCATGATTTCCATTGAAAGGCAACTTCAAATGTCCATAGCCAGAATAGAATTGTGGGCGCAACGGAATGGCTATTCATTAGCAGAAAATAAATCGACTGCAATTCATTTCTGTAAAATACGAAAATTACATCCAGATCCTGAAATATATTTAAAAAACAATCGGATTCCTCTTACCAACAATTTTCGTTTATTGGGTTTATATCTAGACAGTAAACTTAATTTTTCTAATCACGTAGCCTACCTTAGAACGGCCTGTCAAAAGAAATTAAACATCTTAAGAGCTGTGTCATCTAACTCCTGGGGTGCTGATAGACACTCCCTCACACATCTTTATAAAAGTTTTATCCGGTCCCGCTTAGATTACGGGTCACCTGTCTATGACTCTGCAAGAAACAATTCCTTGCTACGTCTAAATACTGTTCAACATAGTGCCCTAAGGATAGCCACAGGTGCCTTCAGGACATCTCCAGTCCATAGCCTGTATATTGACGCAAATGAACCGCCATTACACCTTAGACGAAAATCCTTACTATGTAGCTATGCTGCAAAAATAAAAAGTATTCCATCTCATCCTTGCTGGGAATACCTGTTTAACCCTCAGTATGAAATGCTATATCGTAATAAACCTAATGAAAACCGCCCTGCATGTATTAGATTGCAAGAACTGATGCTCAGTTGGAATATTAACTTCCAGCATATCCTTGAAGATGTAGCTCCTCCTGAACATCCCTGGTCTCATTACTCACCGCTCTGTGATAATTACTTTCTGAGGTGGAGAAATGGCTCCCTGCCAAACAACAACTTCCAGCAGCTGCATAAAGCCCGCGCCTTAGAAAACGCAGAGAAATTTCACATATATACAGACGGCTCCAAAACAGATGAAGCTGTAGGTGCTGCAGCAATCTCTTCTGCTTTTTCAATAGCTGTGTCTCTTCCTATAGAATGCAGTATCTATACCGCAGAACTGTATGCAATAAAACTAGCTCTAGATAATATAACCAAACAGCAAATCAAAAAAGCTCTTATATACACCGACTCCTTAAGTGCCGTCACTGCCATTCAATCTACTACTTCTTCCCAACATCCCATTCTGAAACAGATACGGTCTCAATTATACCAATATCAAACATCCAAACAGTTGGTTACCTTCTGCTGGATACCTGGGCATGTCGGCATCCCAGGTAATGAAAGTGCAGATCATGCAGCTAAACATCCTACAAATAGATCACTCTATCATCTGAAAGTCCCACACATTGATTATAAATCCACTATTAAAACAGCATGTAGCCTTCAATGGACTAATCTGTGGCAAACACAAGTAAATAATAAACTGTTTCAGATTAAAAAAGAACCTCAGTTCTGGACTTCTAGTTTCAGGAAAAGCAGACGTGAAGAAGTGATTTTGGCAAGACTCCGTATTGGACACTCATATACAACTCATTTGTTCTTGCTTATGGGAGAAAACCCACCTCAATGTTCATTCTGTCAGACTCAGCTAACAATCAAACATATTCTAATAGAATGCCCTAATTATTCAAGTAACCGGAAATCCACTTTTTATTCTGCATCCAATCTGCTGGAACCTTTAAATTTACTACACATACTGGGAAATAATGCAAACTTTGAAGCACTGTTTAGATACTTGAAGAGCATAAATGTATATAATGGCCTCTGACAACAATTATATTAATAACTCAGTCATAAGTTAATAAAGAAAAGGCACAATATGGCCCAGGAGGCCCTTGTGCCAAAAAACCCAAAACAACAACAACAACTAACCATGGATTACAAATTGAATACAGGTCACATAAACACAAATTAACCCTCCCTTAAACATATATAATAAAAACAGACCAACCAACAAATCAGACCAGATGGTGCCCGGGTCTCCTATAAAGCAGCTCCCAGGCAACTTTCACGTGTTTTCTCGCACCAACCTCCAGCTATATTGAACACAGATAAATACCTATATGCTTTTTATATTTACTCTGATGCGTGCCTGTCGGGCTTTGAGTCTCAATCCCAGTTTGCAGCTAATAATAATAATCCAAAATTTAAAACTAAATTTAACCAAAAATTAACAATTACAGTTTATGAAATTTATTTGCTTTTATTTTTAATTATTGTAATTATTAACCTGTTATGGATCCGGGGCACTACTAGTTATAGTAGAGATACCTAGCAACCATAATGAAATATAGACAAATGTTTATTTTCAGTGTATTGGTTAGGGGTGCTGACCTCTGTCAATTGTAATTACCATGGAAAAAGGTGGGGAAAGCCAGTAATATAAATGAGATAAAGTGAAATTAAATCGGCTTAACATAAAAATTATTAATAAAGGACATCCATATCTTAACATGAGCCAAGTGGGCGGGAGTGCAGTAGCACACGCTCTTTGAGTAGACCGGGGTTCAAACCCCTGACTGCTGAATACGGTCGATCTGCCAACCCGCACTGGACCAGCGTGGCAGATTATGGTCCATTTCCCTCAGCATGAATTGTTGAGGAGGCTTCCATCCTTCAGTGGGTTGATAATGGCTGCACTTTACTTTTTTTTTTTCTTTACTTACAAAGCAAAACTGTTATTGAGACTACAGAAACGGGTATGCTCGTAACATTCTTTTACTATGACAATCTGCTCAAAGCCCCCGAAGAAGTAACAGAGTGATGGCCATGTGAAAGAAAGTCACCTTCCTAATTTCTCCCTAGCTATATTCATAACCTTTCTTGACTTATTATTTCCTCCTCCTTTAAATCTTTAAGATTTCCAAATTTTACATTTATATATTGGAATGGAACTATAGGCGATTCAACAACTGCTAGTACAACTATCTGGCTAGCCAGTTAGTTGGGCCTTAATTACCAGTAATGCTTACTGCCCAAAATTTTTACCACCGCTTGCAAACCGAAATCTATTGGGATCTTGACCTAATTTTATATATATATCTATATATCTAAATGTACAATTAATTGCGGAATGTTTTCGGTAAATGGTGTTTGCCTGTAGGTATTAGCGTGCTTGCGGTTCAGGTGATCAAGTTAGCCCATAAAGGCTATCTTAATTCTGTAGGGCCTATAAACATATTATATTTATGTAGCTTTTAACCTAAAGGTAAGGAAAATTTCATTACCATTGGCTGATTTTTCATTACCTGCAGCTAACAACTAATCAAAATTAATGATTATGCTTAACTATTCCTATTCTAAATTACAATACAAATTTAATATTATTATGCACTTTAATTTAATACATTCCATCACGTGGTCATCAATCCCCTACTTAGTCGGGGGCTTTGAGCAGATTGATGGCCCATTTGATGTAATGCCTCATACATACCCGTTTCTGTTGTCACTATACCAGTTTTGCTAGTCTTTAGTTTAAGTATGTTTATATTAATTATATTGTAATATTTAAATTTTTGTATTAATATTTTTTGTTCTTGTTAGCGTTCTATGCAGCAAACTGGGATAGTTGACACCAAGCCCTATGGGTATGTATCCGAATGTGTGAAGATTCTTACTTACCTTTACTAGTTCAGTAGATGTAGTTTAGAAAGGGGGAACTGCCTTCCTTCTAAAAGTTTTATATGTAGCAAAGTTTGGCCACGCAGTCACACTTACTGTAATTAATGGAGTGATGGTGTATTAGCTTCATGCCCCGTTATCCTATGCTAATTCTTGTGGGGGGGGGGATTTTTAAGTGGTTGGGTGCAACTTTGGTGATTTGGTGGTTGTTATGCTGTTAATTCTATATGCGATATGTTAACATTGGAATTTATACACTTATTACATATTCTATCTACCTATTTATTTACATTTTCTTTTGCCATACCTCGGACTGTGCCGGTATAGCTTTTATGAGGCATAACAGCACGTATATGCCCTTGGTATGGCTATTTACATCCTCTTACTAGGTGATGTTTTGTCAGTATTTTAATCTGGAGGGTATTTTTTGGATTTGGTTGTAGTGCGCTCAGACGACGAGCCTCGTCTGAGTGCAATAAACCTGTTTAAAACTTGGGGATAAAATAATTTATTGCTTTGCCATTTCTAGGGTATTTTCAATGAATGTATGTGAGTTGATATTAGAGTGGTTTGCTCTTAGGTAAGCGTGTATGGCTGTTTTTATATGGTGCTTGCTGTATTGGGTGGGTATTTTGTTTATCACGAGTGTTTATATGAATTTTTGAATGGTTTCTTTTGTGCTATTTATATTGTTGCATATTTTTAACAACCTGTTTGTTTGATTTTTTATGGTGTTTCCATGTATGTGTTTGGCTATATTGCTTTCCCAGTGTGTTAGCTTTATAGTAGTGAAGTTGAAGAGGTCTCTCTTATCATAGTGACATGCGTATATACTATGTTTTGGTTGATAGTAATTTCGCTGTCTAAATAGACACGGCTTGCTGGTTGTTATGCGGGTTTGTGCATTCTATAGCCAGGTCTGTTGGGTAAATTTCCTGTGCCACTGTTCCAAAGTTGTCATTGTTTATCACTGGGACATCTATATATCTGTAAAATGTAACATTATCTATGATTCTGCTTTCATAATGGTGCAGGTAAAGGTTAGCTATGGAGCAAGAACTGCTAGAACCCATAGTTATCCCCCTGCTTTGTATGTATATTTTGTCTCCCATGAGTATGCAGTTGCCTTTTATACTGAGTTTGATGAGGTCATTCCAATATTGTTTGCATTTAATAATTTTGTGATATTTTTCGTAGTATTGCTGGAGTACTATGGTTAGGTTGTCGTGAGAAATGCTTGTGAATAGGTTTTTAAAATCACGTGTGTATATACTTTTGATGTTATTGTTTTGGTTTTTGATATATTCCAAATATTTTTTGTTGTCAGTGATGATTCTGGAGTTCTTGATTTCATTGATTATGTCTTTTAATTTTTCTTCCATTATCTTACTAGAGTACTTAAGTAACTATTTTTGCCTGATGTAATAAATCTTTTTCCGGTAGGTACCTTGTGAAACTTAGGTACCCAGTCTATTTTTATTTTGAGCTTCTTGTGCATAGCCAAGATTTTCTTCCTGATGCTGTTTGTATTAGTGCTTGTATATTTGTATGTATCATTGTGATTCAGTTCCTCTTTGATTGTTTCTATGTAGAATTTTTTTACAGCTAATGCTGAAATTGTTGTTAGCCTTATCTGTGCTTGTGATCACAAATTTATTTTGCAATTCTTTTACTTTGCAGTTGAAGTTTCCAGGTTTGTCCCGTTTATCATATTTTTGCAGTGCTATGTTTTCTCTGAAATCAGTTAGTATGTTTTCGGTGGTGGTGCAAATCCAGCTTTGAAAAGATTCTATTGATTCGCTGTGTTTGTATGCAGCTTTTAATGTGTAGTAGATCTGCATGTATTGATTTTCGAATGTTTTTCAAGCTGACTGGGGTGTTAGGTCTGAATTTTGTACCTTTTTTCATGGTCTCGTTTAGTGTGCTGTCTTCAATAATGTTGAGGTTGCCTGTGATTATATGGTTGTAATACGTGTTTATGTAGTCATTATATTTACTTTCCTGGCAGTGACAGGGTTGGTCTACTTCATTCATATTGCTAATAGTGTTTTTGTAGTTGCATATTGTTAACCCTATGGGCTTGGTGTAGCTGTTTCTAACTTTAATTTGGATGTTTTTAATTGGTAGGTAATCCTTATTTTTATTGATATAATGTCACTGAATTTGATATGGTCGTATGATTTGTTTAGGAATTTGATAATGCAGTATTCTAATTAGGGTTTGTGATCATAGTCTATGCCAATTCTGGATTTAAATTTCTTCTAGGGCATTGTTGAGGTGTTTGTTCTGTGTTTTGTGCTTTTGGTAAATCTTATTTAATGCTTTTAGCTTGCTTAATTTAATGGCAAATAGGGTGTTGTGGATGTTTTTTTATATTTATGGGTTCGGTATCCCAATCCGTGATAAGTTTTTCAAAGTCTTATGTTTTGTGGTTTTCGTTATGTTTTTGCAAAATTTTTTGGTACTTAATCCCGTTAATACTCCAATTTGTATTGAGCTGAAAAATGGTGTAGGTGCATTGTCTGGGGCTATTGTATGTGAAGTTTCTGCCGTTAAACTGATTATTTAGTCCATAAGGGTATAAGGATTTATATAGCATTATGAACATGTCTTCCATGATTATTCTTTTGGCTTTATTTGCTATTATATCCAGGATGGCAATGGATGTGAGGCGCCTCCATAGCCAGGTGGGAAGGAGCAGCAGTGCGTAGCACACGCTTCTTGATTAGACCGGGGTTCGAGCCGTCACCACCAAATACGGAGGATGCGGAAAGGTCAGGGAATGACCACTGCATATCCCGGAGCAGTATGGCCTTAGTTGCTAATGCTCCTAAAAACTAAATAACAGCAACAACAACAGCAATGGATGTGTTGGTGAATTTGTTTTTGGAAATGTTTATATTAGATTTCATCGTTGAATTTATCTGTTTTGTTTGATATACCGTCTTTGGTGGTACTTTCCTCATATTTATTAATTTGTGAGTGGTGAAGGTTCATATGAATGTGGAGCTCTGTACTAGTCTTCTCCTATGTATTGTATACTGCAATCTTTACATGTGATTAGGTAAATTACATTCTTTGTGTGACAGAAAGTTTATCAGTGCATTATCAGTGTTTGCTTGGTGTATATTGTGCATGTATGGACAAGTTTTACGTAGTCTGCTATTACATTTTTTGAATTTAGGCTGTCTTTGCTGGTGTATGTATGTACCATTTTTATCGTTGTATAGTCGATTTTGGTTTTTTGTTTCCTTGTGTGTAGTGTTGATCCCTAATGGTGTGGCAGCATTGAATGCAATATTACCATTATTAGAAAAATACGGGATCTGTGTGGTCATTTCAAAGCCCTGGGTGCAGTTCATGCTGTAGTACCAACAGAGCATGTTATTCTTATTTGCTTGTGTCCATGGTTATATTTAGTTTTGTAATTTTTATAAGGCCCATTATCCGTAGGTTAGCCCCGTGATATCTATAAGTAAAGAATTTTTACCTTAAAGATGTGGCTTAGCTTTTACCTTGTATATTTAATTTAGTTATATCTCAATTTTAGTTTTATCTTTACATAATAATGTAGATTTTGGTTTGCGTTCTCTACATAATTACTATCAACCAAAACATAGTATATACACACGTCACTATGATAAAAGAGACCTCTTCAACTTCACTACTATAAAGCTCTAACACACTGGAAAAGCAATATAGCCAAACACATACATGGAAACACCATAAGAAATCAAACAAACAGGTTGTTAAAAATATGCAACAATATAAATAGCAAAAAGAAGCCATTCAAAAATTCATAAAAACACTCATGATAAACAAAATACCCACCCAATACAGCAAGCATCATATAAAAACAGCCATACACGCTTATGCGCCTCCGTAGCCAGGTGGGAAGGAGCAGCAGTGCGTAGCACACGCTTCTTGATTAGACCGGGGTTCGAGCCCGTCACCACCAAATACGGAGGATGCGGAAAGGTCAGGGAATGACCACCGCATATCCCGGAGCAATATGGCCTTAGTTGCTAATGCTCCTAAAAACCGAAATAACTAACTAACTAACTATACACGCTTACCTAAGAGCAAACCACCCTAATATCAACTCACACATTCATTGAAAATACCCTAGAAATGCCAAAGCAATAAATTATTTTATCCCCAAGTTTTAAACAGGTTTATTGCGCTCAGACGAGGCTCGTCATCTGACTGCACTACAACCAGAATCCAAAAAATACCCTCCAGATTAAAATACCGACAAAACAGCACCTAGTAAGAGGCTGTAAATATGTAAATAAATATGTAAATAGCCATACCAAGGGCATATACGTGCTGTTATGCCTTAGAAAAGCTATACCGGCACAGTCCGAGGTATGGAAAAAGAAAATGTAAATACATAGGTAAATACAATATGTAATAAGTGTATAAATTCCAATGTTAACATATCGCATATAGCATTAACAGCATAACAACCACCAAATCACTAAAGTTGCACCCAACCACTTAAAAATCCCCCCCCCCCCACACACACACACAAGAATTAGCATAGGATAATGGGGCAGGAAGCTAATACACCATCACTCCATTGATTACAGTAAGTGCGACTGCACGGCCAAACTTTGCTACAGATAAAACATTTAGAAGGAAGGCAGTTCCCCCTTTCTAAACTACATCTACTGAACTAGTAATGGTAAGTAAGAACCTTCACATATTCGGATACATACCCATAGGGCTTTGTGTCAACTATCCCAGTTTGCTGCATAGAACGCTAACAAGAACAAAAAATATTAATACAAAAATTAAATATTACAATATAATTAATATAAACATACTTAAACTAAAGACTAGCAAAACTGGTATAGTGACAACAGAAACGGGTATATAAGAACCATTACATCAAATGGGCCATCAATCCGCTCAAAGCCCCCGACTAAGTAGGGGATTGATGACCACGTGATGGAATGTATTAAATTAAAGTGCATATTAATATTAATTTGTATTGTAATTTAGAATAAGAATAGTTATAAGCACAATCATTAATTTTGATTAGTTGTTAGCTGCAGGTAATGAAAAATCATCAGCCAATTGTAATGAAATTTTCCTTCCCATTAGGTTAAAAGCTACATAAATATAATATGTTTATAGGCCCTACAGAATTAAGATAGCCTTTATGGGCTAACCTGAACCGTAAGCATGCTAATACCTATAGGCAAACACCATTTTCCGAAAACATTCCACAATTAATTGTACATTTAGATATTTATAATTACAGGCACGTATTACATCCAATTGGCTCATATACAGTGCCGTTAACATTGCCCTAATGATCTCATAAAAGAAATATGTTAAAATCTAACTAGATTAGCATTAAATTTATGTAATACTGAGAAAATATCCGTGTTTAACATTATTTATATAATGTTAACATTATTTAACAGTTAAGAAGCAAAATAAGCAGAAAAAGGAAAATATCAAAAGTTATAGTGTCTAATGCTCCAAAACTCGCAGTAGCAGTAAAGGAAGCAAAAGGATATAAAATGTGTAGTTTGTGGAATAAATAAAGTCAATGGAAATGAAAAGAACACATGGTGCCAGAACTAAGAGAAGTTTAAGGGATAGTAGAAAGTGGAAGTAAAGTAGTGGTTAAACAGATGAAAGAATTTGAAAAATCTAGTACAAAAATAATCTGGGACTGAGGGGGGGGGGGGGAATAATAATAAATAAAGGAATAACACTATATTCAGATGTGGGAGGGCGATTTTAGCAAGAGGTTGAATCAGGGGATAGCAAATATGCAAATCTGAATATCTGAATCTTTGCAAAATCTGAATATAGTAGATGAAAATATGATACGTAACCAGAAAATTCATCAGGGGACTACTCCTGATCATGTATCAGGCACTGTGTTTCTAAACTTGCCTGTAGTATTAGAAAAAGGGGGGCAAATATGCAGCCTTTTATCATTATACTAGTAGACAAGGTAGTCCCTATGCAGTGTAAATTAAAATAAATACAAATTTACAAAAGTGTAATGTGAAACAATAATACAAATGTATGTGAAGTGCTGAAGGGGTGAAAGGTAATGAAAAAGTGTAGACAAGCAAATGGTAAATTCTTGGGAAGGGGAGAAAAGGATGTTCAAAAGATGGCGAAAATAGTGATAGTATTGAGGATAGACGGAGCGTTTGTATCACCCTCGTATTGCACTTATAGTTTTCCGAACAGGGGGAAAAGATAGAAAAAGACAGTATAAAGATAAAGTATAGAAAAAGTCATTAAAAATACTGAACTTACTGGGTGTGTAAGGCCCAACCTTAAAGAAAGTGTTCTTGTATAAGCAAGCATTAGTAAAATTGTTGTTAATGCCATAGGCTTGTAGAGAGGGGAAATCGAAACCAAAACTGAAAGTTGCCTGGAGTCATTAAGTAGAGCGGAGGAGCGATGTACACAGCCAAGATGTGAAAGGGGGAAACAATGACAAGTCAGAGTTTTATAGATGTAAAGAAACAGATAGGGATGACCTATTTGTTGAGAGAGAGAGGGGGAAAAAAAAAAAAATTGGGAAAGATGGCCTAAAAACATGAAACGTCAGATAAAAGGCTGCAGACATAGCAAAATGTGAAGGAACATGTGAAACAGAAAATAGAACAAGAATAATTCTGAACTACAGGAGAAATAATTCTGGTAAAATTTAGATGATCAGAGAACAGGGTTTATAGATTACGGCTCCAAACTTTCAAGATAAACTGCCATAGAAAGAGAAAAGCTCAGTTTGGCACATCTGAGGTTGATTGGAGGTTTAGTGAATCCATCGAAGAGTGTGACAAAAAATCGGCAGGCAAAAAGCTTTTGATGGAAACAGAATTAAAAACCTTGAAGAAGAATTTTCATATCCATTGATAAAATTTATTCCACCAAATAAAAGGCCTGGTTAAATGATGCAGGGCTACCATACAGACAGTAGATCTGAGACCGGTGTCAGAGAAGCAAAGTGCCAAACCTAGCAGTTATTATCAGGGAAGAAACACTTAAGTCCAGGAATAAAAAGCCATATGTACAAGATTCCAAAAAAGAAGAGAGGACGAATTCAAACTATGTGACATGTGAAAAAAAAAAACTTTTGAAAAAGAGAAAAGCAGCAGTAATCTCATTCCAAAACAGAACCTGAAACCGAAGTCATGAACAGCGATTACTAAGTAATGGAAATCCCACCAAATAATATACAACTGTATACCTTTAACACGGACAGGTGCCAAGTAAATCGAAATTGAATCTATTTTTAATTATAGAAGAAACTACTGAAACAGTACTTGATGAAAAAGGGAGGTATATTATTATTTAAAAGCTTATTATAAAAAAACTTTTATTGCTTTGCTGAAAAGGATATAGCTGCTGCATATGTTGGCTAATCTGATAGCTTGAATACAAATGGTATTTTTGTGAATTTTTTTGGAAATATTAATTGCCAATTTGTGAGGTAAATGACCTGCATCATTGCAGAGTGTAATTTTCAGATCAGTGAAGTTGGCTCTGCAATTATCAACATTTTCTTTATTGAGTTTAAGTTCAGAGGGGTAAATATATGCAGCTAAGCATTCAAAGTCAGAATTTAAAACTAAGATGTCATCAAAATACCGGAAATCTATGATTGGGATTGTTGGTAAAAAATAATTCTTCATAGTAGTGTAAAAACAAGTTAGAGACAAGGCTGGCAATTTGTGAACCCGTGGGAACTCCAATTATTTGTTTGTATGCAAGCTTGCCATCGATAATAAAGTTATTGAGTATGCAAAGATTGAAGAGGTTGTCCCAAGTACGCTTGTAGATATTTTAAGTAAGTTTCTCGTGGTATTTGTTGAACAATTGTTTTAGCACAAACACCAGTAGGTTGAGTTGAGTGGAATGGAAGTGAACATGTTGGTGAAATCAAAAGTTTCAATACTAGTAATAGAGATTGGATCTAAAAATGTTTAAAACAGATTGGTTATTGTTAATAAAACCAGGTAGTAGTAAGATTGTTGAAGATGGTTTTTAAGTTGTCTGAAGAATTACTTGCAGGGTAGGTAGCAGCCACTATTTTTGGAACTAGTTATCAAGCTGAAACCTACCGGTTGTTTGTGAAATTTGGCTATCATATAAAGGAAGGGAAGGGTAGAGTTTTGTATTTTAGTGTTGGTTTTGTATTTTTATATATATATATATATATATATATATAATGTAATATTATCACTAATATCCAAATATTTTAAAAAACTGATAAAATTCAAGTCAGGACAAATTAATGTCATCAGAAATGATTGAATATTACATAAGCCTGAGAAAATACAAGATATTTATTTTTTATTTCAAACGATAGAGGTGTATAACCATAACCTACAATGGACCTCAACACTCTCTATATGTAGTGAAGTCATACCAAATCCAATATTTACAAAATAACAAATCAAAAGTACCATAATGTCATTACTGAATAAGGCTTACATCGAAAGGCACGTCAACAGGAGCTTAGCACCTTTCAATATATGCCATCAATAACAACACATGCTATCTGTTTCTGCTAGTTATATGCCAGCCTCACCATATTATTATATACTAAATATAGTATACATAATAGCTTTAAGATTAAATTTAAGTTAAAATTAGTTTAATTTGCTAATGATATTTGTTATAAGCATATGGCCATTAGCAAAATATCCAAAATTTTGCTAATGGAGCAAAATATGAAACCTGCAATATTAAAATGAGAATGGCAGACTGGCAAAATATAACTGCTAGCCCTACTGGTAGCCAAACACTTAAACATTATTGGAATATTTACACAAGTGTTTGTTTCTTTAGCAAAATGCACAGGTGAAAAGAATAGCAAGGGCATAGACCCACCAGGCACAAACCAAGCTGTAGCCTAGTTTCTTTATGATGGTTATCACAGCAGGTTTCTCTATACCTACTGCATTGCACAATTCCCCTGTTGTGATGTGGCAGTTCTCTTTGATCAGCTCGTCGATCCTTGTCACTGACCTCTAGTGACATGCAAAATGATCTACGGTGCATTATTTCAAAGTAAAAATTAGGAGGCAACATCTGTGGTGAGGCTGACATGTATGGGAACTTCATCATCTGTGATGAAGCTGATGTGAATCAGAACATCGACATCTGTGATGAAGTTGAATCAGAACATCGACGTCTGTGATGAAGTTGAATCAGAACATCAGCATTCATTGACGAAGTGACTTTTGTGAACATGAGCATCACAGCCACACAAACTGAAAGTATGACCATATCAAAAAGAATAAAACCACCAAAGCAAAACTGCTGGCCTCCAAAATATCCACACAGCCCACAACATTATAAGTCATCTGCCAGGTATTGAGGGCTGCAGCAAGAATATCACTCTACATGATTGTCCATTTGAAAATGAAATGTTAATCCACATGGTGATTCATATCAGATGTTAGAACAGATGAAGACCAAATTAGCTTTCTAACAAAAAATTTTTTAGGAATGTGTCATGCACGAAGTTAAAACTAGGAATGTTTGTGTAATAAGAATGGTAGGCCAGGAATACCAGACACAAAAGAGAAAAAACAGATTGGAGTATTTACAGACGTTTGTTTTTGACTAGATGACAAAGAAATTGTATAGCTATAAATTATGTAGCTAGTTCATTCAGAGATAAACGTTCTTTTTCCCCCAAATACGGACCAGCAAAATAGGAACTGCATACTACATTATGCAAATATCAGTGCCGGCCTTAGCAAATGCAGGGCCTGATTGGAGCATGTTGGCAGGGTCCCATGAAAAATTCAATATTAACCCCTCAATATATTGAAATGAAAACTATTAAAAATTCTTTATTAATTTTATATTATTACAATTTGTTAACAGTTGACCAGACATTTTGATAATATAAACAAAACTAATCAGAAGGATATTTTTGTTGCCTTTTTTATCTGCAAAATCTTTTAAAACATTCTCAAAATTTAAATTCTTTGCTTCTTCTCTTTCAATAGATAAAACTGCAAGGCTGTTGATTCTCTCTTGAGGCATTGTCGACCTCAAATTCATTTTTATTAACTTTAACCAGGAAAAGCTTCTTTCTCATATAAAAATATTTAAGGGATTTTCAAAGCACGATTCTGGAGGAATTTGTTTCAGTGCTTCCATTTCCTCCATCAGCATATGGCCATCAGTATCTGCTACCTTCACAGACTTGACCAATTTGTTGCCCTCAATGATTTTGGCATCTGAAAGTGCAATTTCTAAATCTGCAGAGTTTTTAACTCTTCCTTTGGAATTCTTAGAAATTTACCCAAGAAACCAAAAAGATTGTTTTACTAACTGCTCAAAATGTGGCTCTAGAGACTGCAAAACCCTTGTTGAAGATTTGATTAAAGCAGTTTAACTGGTAAACTTCCTTCCAATTTGTTATAGGTTTCAGCAGGCTCATAATTGAAGTGCTGCTTGCTTTTTTGTAATCTTTTTGTGCGAAATTCTGGCGATACTTCCAATTCTGTCGCAAGTTCTGGGGCACCAACTAAGACTTGTTTAAAGCCAGTCCCTCTATACTTTGGCATCCAGTGAATTCAAAAAAGAATTCAAACATTCTATAAACTCATTTTGTATTTTAGGACTTAGATATTTTGATGTACCACAATGGCAGATTTAACACTTTTTTTTTGGTAGTTGTTGGCGCATTGGCTTCTGTGGCCATAGTGCACCTCACAAGGTTTTTGCAGTACTTTGATCCAAGCCCAAGGCGGGATTTGAACCCGCGACCTTTGGGTTGCCAGGCAGGCACTTTACCCACCCGGCTAGCCCGGTCGGCTTAACACTTGTCTTACAGTGTCATCATATTCGGCTAAAAATTTTACATCAGACAAAGTTTCCATTGTATGGATCTTTCAAACTCTCTCGAAATGTGATTGAATTTTTTGATAATTTTAGAATTATTTTGATAAGCCGCGCCAAAAATTACTTTGTCGTAAATTCTCTTCTACATTTTCATCCAAACGTTTGTTTGCCATCCATAATTCCTTAACATAACAAGCCTCTGTATGCAACGAACTTTCCTCATGGTCTTTAATTTTATTGGATATATTTTGCCAATCCTTTATTCCTTTTATCCATCCAGAATTCTGCCCACTTGATGGGGAACATCCAACAGGGTTCACAGTACAGTGTGTCCAGTTTTGGGGAATAACACAACCAAAATCTGTTCATTTTGAGATCCAGTTTGTTTATTGTTTTGTAATAGCTTTCTGAAAACGACCTGTTGCTTTGATTTTTTGGGAACGGGCTGTTAGGTCTACAAAGACCATGTTGTAAGATGATGTAATTCCTTGATATAACAAGCCTCTGTATGTGACGAAATCTCTTCATATCCTTTGTCATTATGTCTGGATAATTAGCAATGTCACATGGATATTGTTTACTAACTAAACTTTCTAATAATTCCAGTTCACTGGTGTTCGTTTGGTTTTTTCATAAATCTGTAGTTTGTGCTGGAAAAGACGATGTTGCCGATACTGAACCTGATGTTGATTCTGTTATTTCTGATGTTTCCGTTGCAGTGAATGAAAAAATTGAGCTCACGTTGCCCCTCCCGTGGGAAAGAATACAACTTCGCAATTTTCTTTAATTTATTTTTCTTGTGCTTCTGTGGGCTCTTTTCCTTTTAGCGTGCTTTTATTCTTTTTTTTACTTTTCATTCCAAATAGAAATTATAAGGCAACAGAAGCATTAGTAAAATTTTCTTAAATATTGTTTCCAACTTACCTGTCGAATAATGAAATTTATAAAATAACTGCACTTTATGCTTTTTCAGTGATAAAATGACAAACTGCGGCATTCATTAAACATAAGGCTTCTTGTATTTAGAGGACCTTACAAATTTGCCTGTTGAACACGGGAGTGTGAGAACAATAAGAAAATCTGTTTCATAGCAGACACTCATCGGCAGCAAACCTAGACACCACTAGTTTGAGTGAATGTCAAAAACACAGTTGATAAGAGCCAGACAGGTAATCTGAGCCTTTAATTTCTTATACATCTTCTTAATACGAACCATTACGGATGCATTGTCAGTACAATGCAATAAGTCTGTGCAACTCTGATCCAATACGTCTTAGCGATGTTTTCAGATTTACATATTTCTTCTGCAATGTATTCATTGAGTCCAATTATGCCAAGAAAAGATAATACTAATGTCATTACTTTCATCATGAGTTTCTATTTCCTAAACCAGGTTTTAAATTAACACAAAATGTGTTTGGTTCTGTAGCATTGCATATTATTTGAAGTACATTTTCTTCTTCGCAGTTTTGAAGTCCTACCTTGCTGTCTGAAAAACAAAATTCACAGATGTCACTCAAATGATCAACTACCCTTAATGCACAGCTATGAAAAATGCTATGCTGCTTTCTGCTTGCTCCTTCTGTATCACCAATTTTCTTGAATGACAATAATCTCTGATGCTGAAAACTAAAGGGCTCGGCTTGCTTGTGATTCGTTTGTATTATGATGCATTTCAATATCACTTAATTTGGCTGTCAGAGTGCATCTACAATATTTACAAAAACCTTTTAAATAATCACCATCTAATTTGCAGATACAGTTCTTATATTTAGTGTCTTTGAGATCAGGAAAGTTTGAAAAAAACAAACGGAAGTTGAAAAGTTCTGAGTGATTGGTGCAAATTCATATTATAATATCTTAATCCCATCTGTAAATGATCCACCAACAAATTTTCAAAAAAAAAAAAAAAAAAAAAATTACTGACATCAGAGAAATAAAATTACAAATCGTTCTATCAAATTGCAACAAAGTGCATAGAGTAGTAAAGTAAGTAAATAAATCTACACAATGAGTAACAAATATTAGTACCAAAACTGAACAACGTTGGATGATTGCCGACGTCATGGATCATTCATAATTTTAGGCCTGACGTAGCCCAGTGGTCAGGAGCGAGAGTGCATAGCACGTGTTCTTTGAGTAGACCGGAATTCAAGCCCGTGACTACTAAATACAATAAATATTTGTATTGACGATTTATTGTAAACTCTACTGACTTGGTTGTCGTGCCGGAGTATAAACAGAAATTTTTTTTTTTTGTGTCTGAATGGTCCACATTCACAAATTATGAATCCACAATTTGTTAATGAAAACTGGAAACTACTGAAAACAGGAATAATAAATTTACTTACCTCTTCAGCCTTTCTATTACAAGTTAGAAAACAGTGGTGGTAATGAGAAAATTTTGTGTTCCGCTAAACTTAGCTGTAGAATCGCTGCACTTAAAAATGTAGAATCACAGAATGGTACCTGATGCTTGATAAGAGATGCAGAACTGTAATAATCTAATTGTTTATTAGATTATTATTCATCACTGTCACTACTTGTAACATTTGCTTCAGGTATTTTCATGCAAGGTCTACAGACAGTCTCTGCATGGGCCTTAAAAATTTGCCGTAAACATAATTTGCAGAATTTCTTAGTTTTCCTATCTATCTTCCAGGAGCACTGATAACACCTCCCTCGTTTAGGTGTGCGCTGTTGAGAAGGTCCAGGAATTTCTTCAGGTTCAATACAACCTAGTTTTTCAGCTTGGACACAGAGGTTTTGGAAGAGTTACTGTGGCAGCTCTTTTGCAGAGCTGTGGATTCACTAAACTTTTCCCAATCTCTCCAAGAAACTCACTTCGAA
This sequence comes from Mastigoproctus giganteus, assembly GCF_048544385.1. Classification (NCBI taxonomy): domain Eukaryota; kingdom Metazoa; phylum Arthropoda; class Arachnida; order Uropygi; family Thelyphonidae; genus Mastigoproctus; species Mastigoproctus giganteus. The sequence continues at coordinate 30,994,644 of NC_143584.1, read as the reverse complement.
CGAATTTCACTTCTGGATTTTTGCCACAGAAAACAGTCATGGCATTCATAAAATCCTAAAAAAAAAAAGTACCGTTGGCCACCTTTTAGTTTTCCGAGAAGTAGACTACGTTTCACACATTTCATCCAAGACATTTATCCCACCTCTGATCATATTGTTAGCATTAGCATTAGCATTAGTAGAGGCATTTGATGCAAGAAAGCAAGCTTATGCAGCATCAGCCAAAAAAAAAAAAAAAAAAAAACCCACTTCCACTTCACCCCTCTGTTCGTTCAAAATACCTGTCCAGCTGAGCCTTAAACTTATTTAGGCTATCAACCTCCACCACAAGGGATGGCAGTCTGTTCCACCAACCAACCACCCGCTGGCTAAAGGCAAATTTCCGCACGTCTATCCTACATCTGTCTTTCCTCAATTTGAATTTATGCCCTCTCAGGTGATTTTTCTGAGCTAGAGGAAGAATCCCATCAGCATTGAGCATGCTTAAACCATTCAAGGCTTTATACACCTCTATCAGATCACCTCGCTGGTGCCTAGTTTCCAGACACTGTAATTTGCAAAACTTAAGCCTTTCTTCGTAAGAGCACCCCTTTGTTCCATTCACTACTCTTGTTGCCCTTCTCTGTACTCGTTCCAGCAGCTCTACATCCTTCTTGAAATGAGGCCTCCAGACCTGTATACAGTACTCTAGGTGTGGCCTGACCATTGCCTTGTACAATGGAATAATCACCTCCTTATCCCTGCTGGAAAAATTCCTGTATATCATTGACAATACTCCATGAGCTACTCTTGCAGCCCGTCTGCACTGCTCAGAGAACTTCATATCTGCCTGCACAATCACCCCAAGTCCCTTTCATTCTCTACCACTGTCAGTGTAGTACCACAGAGTTGATACGTTGCTCTGGGGTTGCTGTTTCCCATGTGTAGTACTTTACATTTGTCAATGTTAAACTTCATTTGCCACCTCTCAGCCCATCTGCTCAACCTTTCCAGATCCTGTTGCAGCAGCATTGTGTCAGTAGTGTCCTTGACAACCCTGCCAACCTTTGTATCATCTGCAAACTTGGACATTAAGCTTGATATACCATCATCAATATCATTTATAAATACAGAAAACAATAATGGACCCAACACTGAGCCCTGAGGGACTCCACTAATAACATTAGTCCACGATGAGCAGTGTCCATTGATTACCACTCTCTGTCTTCTTCCCCCTTCAACCACCCCTTTATCCATAGCAGCAATTTGCCTCCAGTGTCACACTGCTCCAATTTGTGTAGCAGTCTTCCATGTGCAACAGTATCAAAAGCCTTTCTAAGATCCAAGTATATAATATCAAAGTTATTCCCTGCATCCAGTTCTTTTGTGACTGCATCATAGTATCCAATCAAGTTGGTCAGGCAAGACTTCCCCTTAACAAAACCATGCTGTGTCTGAGCTATAACTGAAGTCTTGTCTAAATGATCCTGCAGTGCTTCTTTAACCAGTGCCTCCATTAATTTTCCTGGAACAGAAGTTAAGCTCACAGGTCTATAGTTACTTGTGTCAGCCTTTGATCCTCCTTTGTGAATTGGGGTCACATTTGCACATTTCCAGTCTATGGGTACCTCCCGTGAGTCCAAGGAAGCTCTCATAATTATGGCTAACGGTTTGCTTACTTCCTTTGCTGCCTCCTTTAATATAACTGGATAGATCCCATCCACCCCGGGGTGCCTTTCTTGTGTTTATCTTCAACAGTTTCTCCTCCACTTTACTCCCAGTTATTTCAAGATTCTGTAGCTTACTGCTAGAGTTGAATACACCTCTGGCATTCCCCTCGCTGAATAACTCCTCATGTGTGAATGTCGATGCAAAATATTCATTTAGTTTGTTAGCTACCTGAGCAGGATCATCAACAGTTGACCCATCAATATCAAGTGGACCAATCTGATTCATCCCCTTCCTTCTAGAGTTTACATAAGTAAAGAACTCTTTGCTGTTTTTCTTTGCATCCCTTGCCAAGGATTTCTCGTAATCTGCCTTCGCCTGCCTAACCTCCTTTGTAACTTGGTTGCATATCAACTTGTATCTATCATAGGCTTCTGTGTCATGTGTTAATTTGTAAGTATCCCATGCATTTTTCTTCTCTGCCATATGCCTCATTAGTTCATCTGACATCCATTTTGGCCTAAACCTTGAACAATATTTCTTAGTTGGTATGTAAAGCCTAGTAGCTTCCAAGATACGTTCTTTGAATGCTTCCCATTTTGAATTTGCTGTTGGTAACATCATCAGTTGGTCCCACTGTATAGAATTTAAATACTGTCTCAGTCCATCGTAGTCGCCTTTACGGAAGCAATAACCCTTCCCTTTACCCCTAATGGTAGTTACCTCTTTCAGTAAATCCCACTTCAGCACACTGTGATCACTGCCACCTAGTGGTTCATTTATCTGCAGATTCTTAATGCATGAAGAATCACTGCTGATAATCAAATCAAGAGTATTACTCCCTCTAGTTGCCTCCTGAACATGCTGATGTAGAAAACAATCATCCAATAAATCCACAAAAGCCCTGCTAGTGTGTGAGTAACCAGCCCCCAAATTCCAGTCAATATCTGGGAAATTAAAATCTCCCATTATAAGACTCTCTGATTTACTGGCCCACTCTATTTCCCTGTACAGTTCCTTATTATACTCATCAGAGTCATTAGGCCTATAGCACACTCCTACTCTCAATTTTGATCTCCCAATGCTTATGTCACACCAAACTGACTCAACACTGCACTCTCCAGCGATGTCGACTGGCTTCACTTCCTTGGTTTTTATGTGTTTCTTAACTAATAGCATAACCCCTCCCCCCTTCCTATCCTGTCTATCCTTTCTGTAGACGTTGTACTCCCCAAATTGCAGTTCTGCATCCCTTATATCTGTGTGACACCACGTCTCTGATATCCCAACAATATCTGCCTTTGATGTTTTGAGCAATACCTCAAATTCATCAAATTTATTTACTAAACTCCTAGCATTGGTGTACACGCAAGTATACCTGCACCCGTTTCTATTCATAGCTACCCTAACACAACCCATGTGTTTACTTGTACCGCAATGGCTCCCAGCAGTCTCTGAAATACCATGCATCTTGTTTTTCAGGCTTCTGCTCATTCTAATAGAAGCAGTGCAAGAATCTCTTTCACCTCTGCCAGTGGCTACTGTCAATCTATTGGTCTTTGTCTCCCCCCAAGCTAGCAGTTTTCCGACCCACCTAACACTGCCTCGATAGCATCAGCAAATATTCTTGCACCCTTTCTATTTAAGTGTATCCCATCCCTGTAGAAGCAATCTCTCCTGTTAACAAGTACAGTCCAGGCTGAAAAAAATTCTACCCCTTGAGCCTTGCACAATCTTTCCAGGGCCGAATTGATCGACAAGGCTCTCATCATATACTCCCTCCTATCGTGTCTGGGCAGAATTGCAGACACTTTCAAATTCAACCCTAATTCTCGGCTTTTGTTCAACAGTGACCTGTACTTGTTAAGTAATTCTGCCGGTCTCCTACTCTTAATATTATTAGTGCCAACGTGTACAACTATATCACCTTTTGTGCCCTTAAAAGATGATATTCGCTCTACAACGTCATCAACCTTTGCCCCTGGCAGACATACCCTGGTCCTGTTCCACCTATCTTTTTTACAAAGCATGTTCCCCGTTTCCCTGACAATAGAGTCACCAACAACTACTAGTTCCTTCGGGACCAGCGCATTCTACCTTAGGGGTTGTCTCTGTGTCACGCGATGCCCAAGTGCAAGCTCTGGCGTTGATGTGGGCAGCTGAGAGCTTGATGGGCCCCTCAATTTAGTTTCTTCGAGGGCATCCACCCTGTCCTTCAAGCTCTCATATAGGCCCACAAGAACGCCGAGTTGTTGCCTGATATCGATACACTCCTTGCATCGCGCACACACAAAGACATCCCCCTTGGCAGTATCATGTCCCGTACCCGATTGCTCTGCAAACATCAAGCAAACAGTGCATTTTATAAGGCTGTGAGTCAGAGGACAACTGCCCCCCCTCAGTTCTGCTCTGAGCCACAGCGCTTCCATTAGCTTGAGCCTTTTGCTTTTCTGCTCTGGTCTGAGTCATGATTCTATTAATTTATTAATTAATTATAATTAATTATGTTATGTTATTAATTATGTTAAATATAATTAATTATACTACGTTTGTAATCTAAGTGGTTATATGTATTTATTTAAACGTACAATTTAACTGCTAACGAAGTTCAACTAACGCTATCTAGTACGGCATACAACTATCGTATCACAATGGCGGGAAAATTACGAACGCTAGCGGAGTTGAAACACGTGGAAACCTTTACCGATACTTTTATGCAATTACAAGGCCGAGTAAAGAATAAATACACCAAGTTAATCAGAAAATCACAAAATAATGTTATACTACTAAATTTAAATCAAAAGTTTTAGAAAAACAATAATTTCAAATCAATAAATAAGAAAAATCCACTTAGCGGCTTGGAACACGACCGTCTCTAGTAGCCTCGTCAGCAGACGTCAGCAGATTTAACTGAACTCACTTCAGCACCACTGACATCTACGTCAGTTAGGCGTTGTTAAAGGAAATAATTTCCGGCTTTCTTCTATTGCCACTGTTAGGATCTATAACATTGTCGTGGTGCATGGTCGATATTAGGAGCACATTTTTTATTCTTTTTTGGTACATAAGACACAATTGTAGTGTGATCCTGGAACACGAACAAACTATTCGTTTTCCGTCCCTGCATGTTGATAAATTCAGCTGGCAGTTCACGTTTATTTTTCTGAAGTGTGCCAACGAGGGTAATGTTTTTTTTCTAGTAATTTAGAAACCAGAGGCACACTGCTGAACCAATTGTCTGTGGTCAAATTGCAGTTAGTTCCTTTGATTAGACAAACAATCTTAATTTCCGGCTTTCTTCTGTTGCCACTGTAATATTGTAACATCTATAACATTGTCGTGGTGCATTTTCAATATTAGGAGCACATTTTTTATTATTTTTTGGTACGTAGGACACAATTGTAGTGTGATCCTGGAACACGACCAAACTATTCGTTTTGCGTCCCTGCATGTTGATAAATTCAGCTGGCAGTTCACGTTTATTTTTCTGAAGTGTCCCAACGAGGGTAATGTTTTTTTCTAGTAATTTAGAAACCAGAGGCATGCTGCCGAACCAATTGTCTGTGGTCAAATTGTGGTTAGTTACTTCGATTAGACAAACAATCTCTCCGAGAAACTCACTTCGAATGAATTTCACTTCTGGATTTTTGCCACAGAAAACAGTCATGGCATTCATAAAATCCTAAAAAAAAAAAAAGTACCGTTGGCCACCTTTTAGTTTTCCGAGAAGTAGACTACGTTTCACACATTTCATCCAAGACATTTATCCCACCTCTGATCATATTGTTAAAGGAAATAATTTCCGGCTTTCTTCTATTGCCACTGTTAGGATCTATAACATTGTCGTGGTGCATGGTTGATATTAGGAGCACATTTTTTATTCTTTTTTGGTACGTAGGACACAATTGTAGTGTGATCTTGGAACACGAACAAACTATTCGTTTTCCGTCCCTGCATGTTGATAAATTCAGCTGGCAGTTCACGTTTATTTTTCTGAAGTGTGCCAATGAGGGTAATGTTTTTCCTAGTAATTTAGAAACCAGAGACACACTGCCGAACCAATTGTTTGTGGTCAAATTGCGGTTAGTTACTTCGGTTAGACAAACAATCTCTCCAAGAAACTCACTTCGAACGAATTTCACTTCTGGATTGTTGCCACAGAAAACAGTCATGGCATTCATAAAATCCTAAAAAAAAAAAAAAAGTACCATTGGCCATCTTTTAGTTTTCCGAGAAGTAGAATATGTTCCACACATTTTATCCAAGAGATCTAAGGGTAATGTTTTTTTCTAATAATTTAGAAACTAGAGGCACTCTGCCAAACCAATTGTCTGTGGTCAAATTGCGGTTAGTTCCTTTGATTAGACAAACAATCTTAATTTCCAGCTTTCTTCTGTTGCCACTGTTAGGATCTATAACATTGTCGTGGTGCATTTTCGATATTAGGAGCACATTTTTTATTATTTTTTGGTACGTAGGACACAATTGTAGTGTGATCCTGGAACACGAACAAACTATTCGTTTTGCATTCCTGCATGTTGATAAATTCAGCTGGCAGTTCACGTTTATTTTTCTGAAGTTTGCCAACGAGGGTAATGTTTTTTTTCTAGTAATTTAGAAACCAGAGGCACACTGCTGAACCAATTGTCTGTGGTCAAATTGCAGTTAGTTCCTTTGATTAGACAAACAATCTTAATTTCCGGCTTTCTTCTGTTGCCACTGTTAGGATCTATAACATTGTCGTGGTGCATTTTCGATATTAGGAGCACATTTTTTATTATTTTTTGGTACGTAGGACACAATTGTAGTGTGATCCTGGAACACGACCAAACTATTCGTTTTGCGTCCCTGCATGTTGATAAATTCAGCTGGCAGTTCACATTTATTTTTCTGAAGTGTCCCAACGAGGGTAATGTTTTTTTCTAGTAATTTAGAAACCAGAGGCATGCTGCCGAACCAATTGTCTGTGGTCAAATTGTGGTTAGTTACTTCGATTAGACAAACAATCTCTCCGAGAAACTCACTTCGAATGAATTTCACTTCTGGATTGTTGCCACAGAAAACAGTCGTGGCCTTCATTTCATAAAATCCTAAAAAAAAAAAAAAAAAAGCACCATTGGCCACCTTTTAGTTTTCCAAGAAGTAGAATATGTTCCACACATTTTATCCAAGAGATCTAAGGGTAATGTTTTTTTTTTTTTTTCTAATAATTTAGAAACCAGAGGCACTCTGCCGAACCAATTGTCTTTGGTCAAATTGCGGTTAGTTCCTTCGATTAGACGAACAATCTTAATTTCTGGCTTTCTTCTGTTGCTACTGTTACGATCTATAACATTGTCGTGGTGCATGGTCGATATTAGGAGCACATTTTTTATTCTTTTTTGGTACATAGGACACAATTGTAGTGTGATCCTGGAACACGAACAAACTATTCGTTTTGCGTTCCTGCATGTTAATAAATTCAGCTGGCAGTTCACGTTTATTTTTCTGAAGTTTGCCAACGAGGGTAATGTTTTTTTTCTAGTAATTTAGAAACCAGAGGCACACTGCTGAACCAATTGTCTGTGGTCAAATTGCAGTTAGTTCCTTTGATTAGACAAACAATCTTAATTTCCGGCTTTCTTCTGTTGCCACTGTTAGGATCTATAACATTGTCGTGGTGCATTTTCGATATTAGGAGCACATTTTTTATTATTTTTTGGTACGTAGGACACAATTGTAGTGTGATCCTGGAACACGACCAAACTATTCGTTTTGCGTCCCTGCATGTTGATAAATTCAGCTGGCAGTTCACATTTATTTTTCTGAAGTGTCCCAACGAGGGTAATGTTTTTTTCTAGTAATTTAGAAACCAGAGGCATGCTGCCGAACCAATTGTCTGTGGTCAAATTGTGGTTAGTTACTTCGATTAGACAAACAATCTCTCCGAGAAACTCACTTCGAATGAATTTCACTTCTGGATTGTTGCCACAGAAAACAGTCGTGGCCTTCATTTCATAAAATCCTAAAAAAAAAAAAAAAAAAGCACCATTGGCCACCTTTTAGTTTTCCAAGAAGTAGAATATGTTCCACACATTTTATCCAAGAGATCTAAGGGTAATGTTTTTTTTTTTTTTTTCTAATAATTTAGAAACCAGAGGCACTCTGCCGAACCAATTGTCTTTGGTCAAATTGCGGTTAGTTCCTTCGATTAGACGAACAATCTTAATTTCTGGCTTTCTTCTGTTGCTACTGTTACGATCTATAACATTGTCGTGGTGCATGGTCGATATTAGGAGCACATTTTTTATTCTTTTTTGGTACATAGGACACAATTGTAGTGTGATCCTGGAACACGAACAAACTATTCGTTTTGCGTTCCTGCATGTTAATAAATTCAGCTGGCAGTTCACGTTTATTTTTCTGAAGTGTGCCAACGAGGGTAATGTTTTTTTTTCTAGTAATTTAGAAACCAGAGGCACACTGCTGAACCAATTGTCTGTGGTCAAATTGCAGTTAGTTCCTTTGATTAGACAAACAATCTTAATTTCCGACTTTCTTCTGTTGCCACTGTTAGGATCTATAACATTGTCGTGGTGCATTTTCGATATTAGGAGCACATTTTTTATTATTTTTTGGTACGTAGGACACAATTGTAGTGTGATCCTGGAACACGACCAAACTATTCGTTTTGCGTCCCTGCATGTTGATAAATTCAGCTGGCAGTTCACGTTTATTTTTCTGAAGTGTCCCAACGAGGGTAATGTTTTTTTCTAGTAATTTAGAAACCAGAGGCACACTGCCGAACCAATTGTCTGTGGTCAAATTGTGGTTAGTTACTTCGATTAGACAAACAATCTCTCAGAGAAACTCACTTCGAATGAATTTCACTTCTGGATTGTTGCCACAGAAAACAGTCGTGGCCTTCATTTCATAAAATCATAAAAAAAAAAAAAAAAAAAAAAAAAAAGCACCATTGGCCACCTTTTAGTTTTCCAAGAAGTAGAATATGTTCCACACATTTTATCCAAGAGATCTAAGGGTAATGTTTTTTTTTTTTTTTCTAATAATTTAGAAACCAGAGGCACTCTGCCGAACCAATTGTCTTTGGTCAAATTACGGTTAGTTCCTTCGATTAGACGAACAATCTTAATTTCTGGCTTTCTTCTGTTGCTACTGTTACGATCTATAACATTGTCGTGGTGCATGGTCGATATTAGGAGCACATTTTTTATTCTTTTTTGGTACGTAGGACACAATTGTAGTGTGATCCTGGAACACGAACAAACTATTCGTTTTGCGTTCCTGCATGTTAATAAATTCAGCTGGCAGTTCACGTTTATTTTTCTGAAGTGTGCCAACGAGGGTAATGTTTTTTTTTTCTAGTAATTTAGAAACCAGAGGCACACTGCCGAACCAATTGTCTTTGGTCAAATTGCGGTTAGTTCCTTCGATTAGACGAACAATCTTAATTTCTGGCTTTCTTCTGTTGCTACTGTTACGATCTATAACATTGTCGTGGTGCATGGTCGATATTAGGAGCACATTTTTTATTCTTTTTTGGTACGTAGGACACAATTGTAGTGTGATCCTGGAACACGAACAAACTATTCGTTTTGCGTTCCTGCATGTTAATAAATTCAGCTGGCAGTTCACGTTTATTTTTCTGAAGTGTGCCAAAGAGGGTAATGTTTTTTTTCTAGTAGTTTAGAAACCAGAGGCACACTGCCGAACCAGTTGTCTGTGGTCAAATTGCGGTTAGTTCCTACGATTACACAAACAAGCCGCATCAGCACACCGAGGGCCACATTTGAAAATGCATAGGGCCCAGGAGGTTGTCTTCCCACAAACTTCCATGTTCAGTGTGTATCCCATATTTGCATCGCATAGCATAAATCTTCACAGTCCATATCTTGTCGGCTTACTTGGCATGTATTGGCGGAATGCACATCTACCTCTGAACACTACTGGTTGTTCAACGACAGTAACATATTGCAAAAGTGAATAATATCTCTGGCACCTATCCAATAACCTGGACAAAAATTCACGAAACACTGCCAGTGGTTCTTTTTCTTTTCGGATGTGTCTGTTATTCCATGCTGTCCAACCGTAGGGCCCGAAGAAGAAATGAGAACCTCTTTTGGGCCGTAGTCGTCAACAACAACTGAGAACCTAATCCATCCTTACATCACAAATGTGCCACGTTTTGCCCCCCTGCACGAGATTCCTGATGAAATTAATATTCCAGTTAAAGCTCTAATTTCCATCTCATCTACTCTTGTAGCATCCTTCTTCAATGAACAATTAGCTGCTATATGACTAATATATTCATTACTATGTATCACTGTGATTTATCATTTCATTGTCAAAAAATAAGAGAACAATCAATTGGTTATTTTGCATTCTTTTCTCCAGCTTTCATACCTGCCAAACATGTGATGTTGCTTTGAGCTGTACAAATGTTTCTACGAGGAGCAACTTTTCTCCATATCATGGTTTTGTCCCTCCTGATATACACATCCCCTTCGGTTCTGTTATAATTGGTGTCATCTCCTTCAGTCTCGGTGCTGCTGTGATGTACAAGTCGCTCGCAGAAGTCACTGTCATCCTCCAATTCTGATGTTGATGATCTTTCCTCTTGAATAGCTCCTGTAAGGAATTTCCTAAACATTTTTTGCAAAGTGGTAGTTGAAGCACGTCTTCAAAATTTTAGACAAGTTTGAAATGATGAACAGGAGGTTGTCATACACCTAAATAAAGTTCTTGCGTTGTGCAGAAGCAAGAAATCTGAAAAATCAATTGTTGGAAAAAACAAGCTGGTTTCTTTGATGATATAATTATTATTATCAATCTGTTTATTCCACAAAAGGAAACCACCCTGGGACATCAAAGTGCCAATAGGGTGCTAATTACATGTCAGGGTACGAGATACTACAGGCAGTGGGTTACATATACTGTTACATACCTGAGAGGGAGTTCGCCTTTCTAGTTTGGTGGGGGAAGGCCAGGAGATTGTCAAAGGTCCAGAGTTGTAACTTTTATCTCAGATGCTAAAGTTCTAATTAGTCAGTTTCATCGCAGAGATGGAAGTTCTAATAAGTCTATTTCTTTATTGCATTCAGTTTCACAACAGATGCTAAAGTTCTATCCAGAATTTAAAACAAATACACCAACCGTTTAATTATAATGGTTTAATACTAGAAACTAAAATGTACCAAACGATACTACACTGTAAAATGATATATGCAAAAGACTGATTTACAAAATAAATATACGATGAAACTTTAATATACAATAAAATATAAATAAATAAATAAAATATTTAAAATACAATAAAGATAAAAGCGATAAAACATTGACTGAAGCTTTCGGAGGCTTCCGCCTCCTTTCTCAACAACAATGATGTTTAAGCAACACATCCTTAAGTAACAGGCTCACAGCACACGTGGTTGACCAGGCGCATGCTCAGTATTTCTTCCATATGATCCAGAACCGGAAGCAGCTCGGGAACGTGGAAATATCAAACGCTCGTCTTTTGCCAGGACCACAGCTTCTAGTAGGGGGTGAAATCGAACACCCCTGTCTCTATTCATACTATTGTTCTCAGACAAGCCTATCCACAAACTCTCTAGCCACTTACAGTCCCAGAACCTATGCGCCCGGTCAAGGATGACAGCATTCACCGGCGAGACCTGATGATGTTTCTCCCAATAATGCTCAGCAACGGCAGACTTATTGAACTCTGCGGTCTGTATAGCTCGCATGTTCTCACCCAGACGGTCTTTTAGTCGCCGTCCTGTCTCCCCCACATATAATAATAAGTGAGCTTCGTCGTAGGAAGCGCACTTATTAGAAATGTGCACTGGACAAAAATCGTCCGATTTTTGTCCAATGCACATTTCATAAAAAAAACGCTTTGCTTTTTTGTAATTGTATTCAGAAACAATATTTTGCAATAATCCCTCTGGTTTGCAATAATCCCTCTGGAAATATTAGTGAACTGCATTATAAAATTCAAACATCACTGTATTGCTTGTCCTTGAATGCAAATGACTACGGGCACCTCCGTAGCCAGGTGGGAAGGAGCAGCAGTGCGTAGCACACGCTTCTTGATTAGACCGGGGTTTGAGCCCGTCACCACCAAATACGGAAGATGTGGAAAGGTCAGGGAATGACCACCGCATATCCTCGGAGCAATATGGCCTTACTTGCTAATGCTCCTTAAAAAAAAACAAAACAAAAACAAACAGCAAATGCCTACAGTTACTTTCTTTCCAGTGACCGCATGTTTTTTGCATTGTATAGACGTCTTATTGTGGATACTTCCTTCCAGTCTGTAAAATCATCAGTAGTCGTCCTTTATTGTACCTAAAGTAATTCATTATGTTGGGCGAAATGATTTTTGCTCCTAATTGATGTAGCACTTTCGAATTTTCGTAAAGTGGATTATCTGAACATAATGCAAATTAGAAGGACAGTAAAAGAGTTGATAACTGGTGCGCAGCATTCCGACAAACAAATTTTCTGTTTATACTCGGGGATGTCCATGTGGTCAGAGGAGGTCCCAACATAGAGAGAGAATACAAGAAACCGCACTGCATTTAACAGTCACCGGCTTGATTGTGTGAAACTGCACATCTGCCAAATACCACAGTGAAACAAAAGAAGAGATAGGGAGTAAATCTATTTTTCAGTGAATTTATCTTTTTATTGCGGTTCAGAACAGCATATGACTGTGGATGGTGAATTTATTTGGCTTCTGTACTAAAACAGAATTTCTCCCTTTGTGATAACATTAGCATTAGTAGAGGCATTTGATGCAAGAAAGCAAGCTTATGAAATATCAGCCAAAAAAAATAAAATAAAATAAATAAATAAAAAATAACCACTTCCACTTCACCCCTCTGTTCGTTCGAAATACCTGTCCAGCTGAGCCTTAAACTTATTTAGGCTGTCAACTTCCACGACAAGGGATGGAAGTCTGTTCTGTCAACCAACCACCCGCTGGCTAAAGGCAAATTTCCTAACGTCTATCCTACATCTGTCTTTCCTCAATTTGAATTTATGCCCTCTCAGGTTATTATTCTGAGCAAGAGGAATAATCCCATCAGCATTGAGCATGCTCAAACCATTCAAGGCTTTATACACCTCTATCAGATCACCTCGCTGGTGCCTAGTCTCCAAACACTGTAATTTGCAAAACTTAAGCCTTTCTTCGTAAGAGCACCAATTTGTTCCATTCACTAATCTTGTTGCCCTTCTCTGTACTCGTTCCAGCATCTCTACATCCTTTTTGAAATGAGGCCTCCAGACATGTATACAGTACTCTAGGTGTGGCCTGACCATTGTCTTATACAAGGGAATAATCACCTCTTTATCCCTGCTAGAAAAATTCCTATATATCATTGACAATACACCATGAGCTACTCTTGCAGCCTGCCTGCACTGCTCAGAGAACTTCATATCTGCCTGCACAGCCACCCCCAGGTCCCTTTCATTCTCTACCACTGTCGGTGTAGTACCACAGAGTTGATACGTTGCTCTGGGGTTGCTGTTTCCCATGTGTAGTACTTTACATTTGTCAATGTTAAACTTCATTTGCCACCTCTCAGCCCATCTGCTCAACCTTTCCAGGTCCTGTTGCAGTAGCATAGTGTCAGTAGTGTCCTTGACAACCCTGCCAACCTTCGTATCATCTGCAAACTTGGACATTAAGCTTGATATACCATCATCAATATCATTTATAAATACAGAAAACAATAATGGACCCAATACTGAACCCTGAGGGACTCCACTAATAACATTAGTCCACGATGAGCAGTGTCTATTGATTACCACTCTTCTCCCCCTCAACCACCCCTCTATCCATAGCAGCAATTTGCCTCCAATGCCACACTGCTCCAATTTATGCAGCAGTCTTCCATGTGCAACTGTATCAAAAGCCTTTCTAAAATCCAAGTATATAATATCAAAGTTATTCCCTACATCCAATTCTTTTGTGACTGCATCATAATATCCAATCAAATTGGTCAGGCAAGACTTCCTCCTAACAAAACCATGCTGTGTCCGAGCTATAACTGACGTCTTGTCTAGCTGAGTATATGATGAGAGCCCTGTCAATCAATTCGGCCCTGGAAAGATTGTGCAAGGCTCAAGGGGTAGAATTTTTTTCAGCCTGGTCTGTACTTGTTAACAGGAGAGACTGCTTCTACAGGGATGGGATACACTTAAATAGAAAGGGTGCAAGAATGTTTGCTGATGCTATCGAGGCAGTGTTAGCTGGGTCGGAAAACTGCTAGATTGTAGGGGAATACAAGGACTAATAGATTAACAGTAGCCACTGGCAGAGGTGAAAGTGATTCTTGCACTGCTTCTATTGGAATGAGCTGCAGCCTGGAAAATAAGATGCAGGATATTTCAGAGACTGCTGGGAATCATTGGGGTACAAATAAACACATAGGTTGTGTTAGGGTAGCTAAGAAAACGAACAGGTGCATGTATACTTGCGTGTACACCAATGCTAGGAGTTTAGTAAATAAATTTGAGGTATTGCTCAAAACATCAAAGGCAGATATTGTGGGGATTTCAGAGATGTGGTGTCACACAGATATAAGGAATGCAGAACTGGAATTTGGGGAGTACAAAGTCTGGATGGGATCCAGAAAGGATAGGAAGGGAGGAGGGGTTATGCTATTAGTTAAGAAATACATAAAATCCAAGGAAGTGAAGCCAGTCGACATTGCTGGACAGTGCAGTGTCGATTCAGTTTGGTGTGACATAAGCATTGGGAGATCAAAATTGAGAGTAGGAGTGTGCTATAGGCCTAATGACTCTGATGAGTATAATAAGAAACTGTACGGGGAAATAGAGTGGGCCAGTAAATAAGAGAGTCTTATAATGGGGGATTTTAATTTCCCAGATATTGACTGGAATTTGGGGGCTGGTCACTCACACACTAGCAAGGCTTTTGTGGATTTATTGGATGATTGTTTTCTACATCAGCATGTTCGGGAGGCAGCTAGAGGGAGTAATACTCTTGATTTGATTATCAGCAGTGATTCTTCATGCATTAAGAATCTGCAGGTAAATGAACCACTAGGTGGCAGTGATCACAGTGTGCTGAAGTGGGATTTACTCAAAGAGGTAACTACCATTAGGGGTAAAGGGAAGGGTTATTGCTTTCGTAAAGGCGACTACGATGGACTGAGACAGTATTTAAATTCTATACAGTGGGACTAACTGATGATGTTACCAACAGCAAATTCAAAATGGGAAGCATTCAAAGAACTTACCTTGGAAGCTACTAGGCTTTACATACCAACTAAGAAATATTGTTCAAGGTTTAGGCCTAAGTGGATGTCAGATGAACTAATGAGACATATGGCAGAGAAGAAAAATGCATGGGATACATACAAATTAACATGTGACACAGAAGCCTATGATAGATACAAGTTGATCTGTAACCAAGTTACAAAGGCGAAGGCAGATTACGAGAAATCTTTGGCAAGGGATGCAAAGAAAAACAGCAAAGAGTTCTTTACTTATGTAAACTCTAGAAGGAAGGGGATGAATCAGATTGGTCCACTTAATATCGATGGGTCAACTGTTGATGATCCTGCTCAGGTAGCTAACAAACTAAATGAATATTTTGCATCGACATTCACACATGAGGAGTTATTCAGCAAGGGGAATGCCAGAGGTGTATTCAACTCTGGCAGTAAGCTAGAGAATGTTGTAATAACTGAGAGTAAAGTGGAGGAGAAATTGTTGAAGATAAATACAAGAAAGGCACCTGGGATGGATGGGATCTATCCAGTTATATTAAAGGAGGCAGCAAAGGAAGTAAGCAAACCCTTAGCCATAATTATGAGAGCTTCCTTGGACTCAGGGGAAGTACCCATGGACTGGAGATATGCAAATGTGACCCCAATTCACAAAGGAGGATCAAAGGCTGACAGAAGTAATTATAGACCTGAGTTTAACTTCTGTTCCCGGAAAATTAATGGAGGCACTGGTTAAAGAAGCACTGCAGGATCATTTAGACAAGACTTCAGTTATAGCTCAGACACAGCATGGTTTTGTTAAGGGGAAGTCTTGCCTGACCAATTTGATTGGATACTATGATGCAGTCACAAAAGAATTGGATGCAGGGAATAACTTTGATATTATATACTTGGATCTTAGAAAGGCTTTTGATACTGTTGCACATGGAAGACTGCTGCACAAATTGGAGCAGTGTGGCATTGGAGGCAAATTGCTGCTATGGATAAAGGGGTGGTTGAGGGGGAGAAGAGTGGTAATCAATGGACACTGCTCATCGTGGACTAATGTTATTAGTGGAGTCCCTCAGGGTTCAGTATTGGGTCCATTATTGTTTTCTGTATTTATGAATGATATTGATGATGGTATATCAAGCTTAATGTCCAAGTTTGCAGATGTTACGAAGGTTGGCAGGGTTGTCAAGGACACTACTGACACGATGCTACTGCAACAGGATCTGGAAAGGTTGAGCAGGTGGGCTGAGAGGTGGCAAATGAAGTTTAACATTGACAAATGTAAAGTACTACATATGGAGAAACAGCAACCCAAGAGCAACGTACCAACTCTGTGGTACTACACTGCAGTGGTAGAGAAGGAAAGGGACCTGGGGGTGGTTGTGCAGGCAGATATGAAGTTTTCTGAGCAGTGCAGACGGGCTGCAAGAGTAGCTCATGGTGTATTGTCGATGATATATAGGAGTTTTCTAGCAGGGATAAGGAGGTGATTATTCCCTTGTATAAGGCAATGGTCAGGCCACACCTAGAGTACTGTATACAGGTCTGGAGGCCTCATTTCAAGAAGGATGTAGAGATGCTGGAACGAGTACAGAGAAGGGCAACAAGATTAGTGAATGGAACAAAGGGGTGCTCTTACGAAGAAAGGCTTAAGTTTTGCAAATTACAGTGTTTGGAGACTAGGCACCAGCGAGGTGATCTGATAGAGGTGTATAAAGCCTTGAATGGTTTGAGCATGCTCAATGCTGATGGGATTATTCCTCTTGCTCAGAATAATAACCTGAGAGGGCATAAATTCAAATTGAGGAAAGACAGATGTAGGATAGACGTGAGGAAATTTGCCTTTAGCCAGCGGGTGGTTGGTTGACAGAACAGACTTCCATCCCTTGTCGTGGAAGTTGATAGCCTAAATAAGTTTAAGGCTCAGCTGGACAGGTATTTCGAACGAACAGAGGGGTGGTTATTTTTTATTTATTTATTTTTTTGGGTGATGCTGCATAAGCTTGCTTTCTTGCATCAAATGCCTCTGCTAATGCTAAATGCTATTTAATAGGTCAATAAGTTAGTTATTGTAGTAAAGGCCAAAAATGTAAAAAACCGAATCTACTTGTGTATATGAATACAAAAAATGTAAAAAACCAAATCTACTCGTGTAGATGAATACAAAAATATGTATATCAACATGCAGACCACAATAGACCTGCAGATCAAAACCACTTAAGGAACTATATCGCCTGTGCCAGCTCCAATAGCCAAACACTGGAAAGAATTCTAATTAGCAATACAATGTAGTGATAAAAAATTGTTAATTATACATACATTGAAAGGGACTTTTTCAAGGGCTAATCCTCTCAATATATCCCGCCAATAATTAGCAGAGCTATCTGTTTCTGTTGACATCTGCCTGTTTAACAAGGTCCAGTATATTAATAAAATAGTATAAGTTATAATTTAGTAGTTAACAGGCATGATGACATTTAGCCCGACAGATAACTTAAACACACACACACACACACACACACACACACACACACACACACACACACACACACACACACACACACACACACACACATATATATAGATAGATAGAGAGAAATATCTAGAAAAACGAGAAAAATCCATCCATAATTTTCATATTCGTATGTGGTATAATTTTTTATATATATTGGTACCAAAAGAAGCTATAGCTAACATGAGGTGAAAGGAAGTAGTGTAACATATAGTACCTCAATCTCTCTTGAATTGCTCTAGTAGATCATGAGGTATGAAAAATAGGATTAGATAGTCAATAGTAAAAAGTAAAGAAAAAGCGTTAATATAATTGTACGTAGGATAATACCGGGAGCGTAACTTCCCGTCCCTTATAGTAAGGGATCTTGGTATATCATAAGGATGATCCCGAAATATCGAATAATATATGGCATAATATAGAAAAAAGGGAATGGCTAATTCCTAACAAGCTATTAATGGTCATAAAATAGACCATTATAGTCAATAGATCTGTTAATAATACTTGATAGAATTAGATTATGAGATAGAAATCTGCTTACCACAAATAAAAGTAATATTAGAAAGACCGAATGGTAGAGCACATGTTACTATATATCCAACAATAGATGACACCAGTGCCATCACAGTTCTGACATAAGTTAAGTTAACAAAATTAAACCAAATAACAGGTGCGCCCTCTGAAATATATATAAATATATATATATATATATATATATATATATATATTTCAGTAGTATTATCTCTGAGTTACATTATGACTTTCGTATCCCCTTTAAAGTTATATGTATTAATTTATAATGTTATGTTTGTAAAATCTAGGTCATTATATGTATTTTGTTTAAAAAAAAAAACAGTACAATTAAAATTTATTGAAATTTAACGAAATTTAATAAGATGAATAAATTTTACTTATTAATTGATAATACTATACTATCATGGAAAAAGTTGAGAAAGCTGGTAACGTAAAAGAGAAATCTGAAATTAAATTAGATTAACACAAAAATAAAAATAATGATTATATCTAAAGTAGTTGGGTCCTAGGGCTTTTAACTACTTCTTCACTAAGCTAAGAGATTTCTAATATGGTGCTATGCGTTTTGCTATCTAGTTTTATGTTAACCCTTACACTATCTAGTTAGAGATATATGTTGTATCTTATAACAATGGTGGCAAGTTACGAACGGTAAATCTATGGACACTAAGTATTAGCTAACTTTTAAAATTGCCATCTAAATTCGAAATAAACCAAGGAGCTCGACTAGGTCTATAAGACCTACTGAGGCACCTCCGTAGCCAGGTGGGAAGGAGCAGCACTGCATAGCACACGCTTCTTGATTAGACCGGGGTTCGAGCCCGTCACCACTAAATACGGAGGATGCGGAAAGGTCAGGGAATAACCATTGCATATCCCGGAGCAATATGGCCTTAGTTGCTAATGCTCCTAAAAAAACCAAATAACAATAAGACCTACTTAAAGAAAATAATTTAATGTAACAATTAAGTCAATAAAATGCCTAAATACAATTAAAAACTTAAGTGTTTGCTGGAGTTACAAAACCTTGTCCAACACGTGGATTGGGTACCCTTACCGATACTAAGTAATAACCTACAAAATATCTATCTAAGTTCAAATTAAACTAAGGAATGTTACTACAAATATAAAGCTACTTCTAGAATATAAATTAATATGCCAATTAAAGTTAATAAAACAGTGAAAATTTAAGAAAAACTTCTCTATTAGCAGGAGCCCTAAAAACTTCGCCTGCAAGGAGCTACTGTTGTTTCCCCCCCCCCCCCTTTTTTTAAAATTTTTTTATCTTCAGTCCATATTTTGCTGGCTTACTTTATATATTGACAGAATGCGCATCTACCCTTGAATGCCACTAGCAATTTATCTACAGTTAAATCATTGTGGGAAGTGTGCACTTAATTTTTCTTTCAGGGCAAAGAGTTTAGTTTTCTATTCCTGACAAACATATGGAAGTATGCAAAAATGCCTTAGCTGAGAGAATTGGCTATTGCTACTGTAGTAGCCAAAAACCTCTATGACATTAGTTGATGCTGCACAACAGATGGACAACTCCAGCAAATGTGGTAGCACCTTTCTGAAGTAAGCAAGGGTATTTCCTAACTGCTTACGTCAGTAACCTTTTTAGTTACTAAAAAAGCTTGGTACCAATTCATACTCAATCCTGCATTTTCTTATTTGCACAATAATTTCAGTAGTGAAATTAAAGAAAACACTTTAATTTATTAACCCCATGTGCTAAAAGCTTTATCCCTAAGTGGTCCTCACTGGACCACTCAGGTTAAGGCCACTATGTGCAGTTCATTAAATGTAAATATTTTTCTTTTTTTGCACTGAATAATTAAATTTGATGGGAAAAAAAAATCAACGGATAGAACTGACTAGTTATAGTGAACTGTTTTAAATCACTTCTTTACTTATTCTGTATATATTTTCTTTAGTATGCAGAATGCTTGTTTTCTTAGTGCAATTAGATTTTGTTTTATAGCATTCGAAACATAGTTTAGAAATAATGACAGTGCACTGCATTGGATAAACCAATCTAGTGCATTTCCAAAATTGCTCATTGTGTACAGTTGATGTCCATCAACTTTTGCATTTTAGACTGGGTTTAAATTAAGTTATTTAAATTTGAAACAAGGTTATTTTTCAAATAAAATTTTATTGAAATTTTATTAGATATGAAAACTGTGAAATGCATGAGTAGAATATTTCATTACTGACTGCTGCTACTTTTTTTTTTTTTTTTTTGAGAGGAATATGGAAATCCCTTCTAAATATACTGTAAACATTTCTAGTATATTTGTTTAATTTAATTCTAATGGAATTCTTAACCTGGCACTTGTGGTAAATTTTGTACCACAAATGGTTGTGTGCTGCCATGGGCTTAGTAAATTGTAACACTCATTTGATCTCTGTAAGTCCACTGTTAATTGAATAATTGCTCTGTTAATGATGCCTCAATGTTGTGAGAAACTTCATAACAGCCAGGAATATTTTTTTAACTGGCATTTTTGTCTAGTTAGTATTACTGTAATTACTGTAATCATTGTAAAAATAAAGTTGAAATTTTGTAATCAAACTAGTTGCAGTGAGTTTTTTTTTTTTTTTTTTTCACTTGAACTTTAGAAGCTATATATGGATATTTCTTTGAATTTATCTCATGGGGGGGGGACCTTGAAAAGCAGCATTTTCCTAAACTGTAAACTGATCAGAAAAAAAAAAATGCTCATGTGAGTGAGTGTAAGGGCTGCTGGTGACTCCAAGAAATTTTATAACTTGTTTCCTTATTGACTCTTACAGGTTGATTCATAGTTTTTAAATACTGAATGGGTCATTATCAAATCAAAGGGTGAATGTTTCAAGTCTGAATATGGTACTGATCATTCCATTTTTGGACAGGAAAGAGTTTTATACTCAGCATGAATTGTTGAGGAGGCTTCCATCCTGCAGTGGGTTAATAAAGGCTGCACTTTACCTTTACCTTTTATCTGGGAAATATATAAAAATATATGGAATGAATTTACAGCTTCATAAAAATGACAATATTTTATGCAGACTCTCACAATCAATGAATAAAAAATATTTTTTGGACATTAAGAAGTAATAGAAAGAAAGTTTCTCTTATGAGCTTTGCATGTTAGCATTAGCATTAGTAGAGGCATTTGATGCAAGAAAGCAAGCTTATGCAGCATCAGCCAAAAAAAAAAAAAAAACCCACTTCCACTTCACCCCTCTGTTCATTCCAAATACCTGTCCAGCTGAGCCTTAAACTTATTTAGGCTATCAACCTCCACCACAAGGGATGGAAGTCTGTTCCACCAACCAACCACCCGCTGGCTAAAGGCAAATTTCCTCACGTCTATCCTACATCTGTCTTTCCTCAATTTGAATTTATGCCCTCTCAGGTGATTTTTCTGAGCTAGAGGAAGAATCCCATCAGCATTGAGCATGCTTAAACCATTCAAGGCTTTATACACCTCTATCAGATCACCTCGCTGGTGCCTAGTCTCCAGACACTGTAATTTGCAAAACTTAAGCCATTCTTCGTAAGAGCACCCCTTTGTTCCATTCACTAATCTTGTTGCCCTTCTCTGTACTCGTTCCAGCAGCTCTACATCCTTCTTGAAATGAGGCCTCCAGACCTGTATACAGTACTCTAGGTGTGGCCTGACCATTGCCTTATACAATGGAATAATCACCTCCTTATCCCTGCTGGAAAAATTCCTGTATATCATTGACAATACTCCATGAGCTACTCTTGCAGCCCGTCTGCACTGCTCAGAGAACTTCATATCTGCCTGCACAACCACCCCCAAGTCCCTTTTTCAGCATTCACATGTAAATTGTGTCCTTGCGCGTGCGCGCGCGTGTGTGTGTGTGTGCACGTGCACACACACACACACAGTGCAAAACAGCCTTGCATACTAATGTGCCACCATAAACCTTGGAGCTAATACTTTTTATAGAATTAGTGATTTGCTTTTATCTACACCACAATTAACAAGTACAGTAGACTTCATTTTCCAGGATAGATGGTAAAAAAAATTCCCGGATAATCAATTTCTTGGTTACACAAGTCTAATTTTACATAACTCGGGAATGACTAAGAAAATATTGCTATTATATCCCTGATATGCCAAAATTACAAAAACATAATATCTTCAGAAGAATGAACAAAAACAGTTATGTATTTTTAATTAGTTCAATTAAGAACTTTAAAAATTAAAATCTGGGGACAGCGGTGAAGTAGCCGGAGTGGCACATAAGAAAAGAAAACATAAAAGGAAGAAAAAATGCATGCTGTTGTACTGTAAAAACTGATTTGTATTTTGTAGCCTTGGTTATTATAGTTGACTTTGTTGTTGCTAATCACTTCTTGTATTCTGTCTTTCTCCTTTATTGTGTTCACCCTTGCCACTGACAAATCTGAATTCCGCACGATACTTGTTAATGTGTAGCCATTTTAATACATTCTTATTATTTTAATCTTCTGATCCAACTCGATTGCTTTCCTTTTCTTGATAGATTTACTAGTACCGCTGTCACTTTTTCTCTTAGTCAGCACCATGATAACAGTCAAAATTAATTAAATTTTCTGAAAAGAACTTCACAGGGTTAAGGTGAAACTCACTATCACCCCATGCCAGATCACATTTCACTAAAACATCTTTCTGGAGGTCACTACCATAAAACAATAAAAACAATTTGCACTTTCCGGGTTACTGGGCTGTTAGTGCATCCGATTATAAACTGATAGTAAACCCTATCTTATTGCATTTGTGATAATACCGATAGCTGGAATTCTGTAGGTTTTAAGTTATTAAATGTGTACCCCCTCTTCACTGAAATCTTCAGTCATATAAAAATATATATATATATATATAAAATGTTACATAAGTCGGGGACTTACTGTATCGAAAAATGTTCAGCAACCTGCGTAAATAGTATGGTGATAGATGAAAAACCTTCAAAAATGCACTACCCGCACGTCCAATATGATGTTTCCCTTTATTTTTTATGATGTTGATTTTAAATCATTAGATTTAAAATCGATCCTTAATTTAGCTTCCCTTTATTTTTTACCGTGTCAGGTTCTTTAGAGATTTAACGGAGCACCGTTTTCAAACTTTTTGAAATTTCAAGTTTTTGTTTAATTCTCTTGCGTTTGCCCATCATTTTTGTGATTTCTAAACAAAAAAAAAAAAAAAAAAAGTTACTATAAAAAAAATTCCAACATCGCTGACATAAATAACGAAACAATTTGTCCTTTTGCAGTGTGAGCGACAGAACACAACAATTGACGCAACACACTAAAAGAAACGAAACATTTGGTCTCTCTCTCTCTCTCTCTCTCTCTCTCTCTCTCTCTCTCTCTCTCTCTCTCTTTTTTTTCTTTTTTTTTTTTTTCTTTTTTTTTGAAGAGATGGATGTGAAGACAGTGGGAGTTGCAAGATGTGCAACCCCCACTTCTTGTCACTCACAACTTGCAAAACATCTGTTTATACCTATTCTAGTTATTACTTGAATTTCAGGTTGATTTTTTTTTTTTTTTTTAATTTGGAGTCTTCAAGTGTCCTGGTAAATCGAGAGGCTGCTGTACTTTCATGCATTGTTAAAATAGCCAAAAGTTAACTAGACAAAGCAATTGTCTTATTTAATAGGACCTGTGACAATTCCTGATGTAGTTATTTTTAATTAAATTGTCTTTTAAAATTAATGTAAATAGTCAACCATGGTATGTGCACATCCATTATATTTATTGTACCATTTTTGAAATAAATAAACATCAGTGTTTTGAGCATAATTCTTTGAAATTTTTCCTTAGGCTCCTTTAGGAGTAGACATTTTTATTTAGAGGCATTTGCATGGGTATTTTGACTACTCATGTATTTTGTTGTTCACAACTGACATAATAAAGGAGTTTACAAATATGACAATATCATTTAGCATATTTAATTATATGGATTTGAAATGCAAAGCCGTCTAAATAAAAATGTCTACCCTCCTCAAGGAGCTTACTATGCTGCTGTACTACCAATAACCCTTTTCCATAACATTCCATTTATTTTTATACTTAATATAAATACAAGAAAAACTTAATTTTAAAGTATTATCCTATTATATCCCAGTTTTCAAAGTTGGCTAGGGTACATGCATAGTTGTGGTCCACCTCCTCATGGTGTAGATGGACACTGGGTAGGGACAGCAAAGTGTCCAGAAACAACTAAACAACAACAACCTATGTTTGAATTTTTTGGTCCTGAGAAATTTTGCTACAGCTGAGAAATTGCAGCTGTAGCAAAAAGTAGCATGAACAGGCAAGCTATTGCATTACAGGCAACACAATACTTTGTGGGAAAAAGAGAAAAAAATTAAATTCTGTATTTAAAAATTATTTTTTTCATTCAGACACTCTATTGAACTTTAAGAATAAATGTTTAGAAACAGCCATGTTATCTCAAAAAAGGAGAAAACAAAAATCCTTGAATGTCTTCCAATATGTGGCATTCTAGAGTGAACAAAATGGAAGAGATCTGAGGGCAAAATTACAGAAAGGAGGGTTGCAGTGCATTTTATACATTTGCCATGGTTTTGCTTTTCCAGTTTCAAAATAATCATTGTGCCTCATTGAAAAGGCCTATTCACACTTGACATATCATTCTTAATACACTAACTTTCAAATAAAGTGAGAACACCAGGACAACCTTCTCTAACAAATCAAATTTGTGATTGCAAAACATATGATTCTGTGTTCTTCACCACTGCAAGTGCTTGGTATAATTGCAGGAACTAGTGAATATCACTGGTATAAACAATCCATCACATGCTGGTAGCATAGTGTAACCTTTTCACAATAAGTAGCATGTGGGTAGGGTAGGATCTGCCTAGAGAAAGACAGTTGGTCATTGTTATCTTATTTTGATTTACAAAAGCTGAAATTAAGGGAATTCAAATCCCAGAAGTTGATGAAATCAAATTAAGTTTATATAGATACCAGTGGTTCACATGTCTAGTAAACCATTGGGTAAGAATTGCATCTACAACTGCTACCACACAATAGTCCTTATCATTATGAACTCTATGTATAATTGCTCTACTGAGTTGGTCTACCACTGTAAAAAAAGTGAACGTCAATATACTGTATAATGAATGGTACTCACAATGATGAGCTCTGCTTTGTAGAAACAGGTAAGGTGAGACTTCATACTGCAGCAAGAAGGTTCATTTCAGCATGATTTGTGGTTGGCAGATGAAGTGTTATCCAAAATTTAATGTACAGTGTAAGGCACAATGGTTGCAAAGCAAAGCATTCTTGGCTATATTTGACTCATGCAGTTTTATTACCAAGTTTTTTTTCATTATCTTGAGGTATGGCATACACACACTGGAGAGATTGGCTATTGGTAAAGAGAGGGGCATACCATTACCTCTTTTGATGTCTACAACCTTCTTTCCTGTACATTTTATGTTACAAACTTATTCAAGTTAGCATCAAGGTGCTGTATGCCATTTGTAGTGTCCTGCTATTTCATGTTCTGGCTGGGTAATCACATGGAAAAACGTTTAACAACAAATATCTCATTTTTGTTGCCAGATAATTTCAGTTTGGCCATTAATATTTTCTAGTTTTGGGCCCTAAAAGTTGCAGCCATACTAAAAACTAGTTTGATATTCACCTTTACATTTGCCATTAATGAGTCAATTTGGGATGCCTTTTGCATCTACAGTATTTTGTTGTATGTGATGTGCCTGTTTGCTCAATGTAGAATGTTTTATGAAGCACAATTCTTGGTAATTTAAGTAATCCCTTTGTGTGCAAAAATATGATATACATACCAGAAATCATGCATTGCCAAGTTCTTGCATCCGTAATGCCATTATGGAGGCAAGAACTGGCAATGAGCCTACAAATTATTAATAATATCTATGGAAAAATCAGCAATAAAAGATTTTCCACTTTTACTGGCAAATCTTTTTTTTTCTTTATTCAGCCTTCCTCCCACATAACTTGTATTTCTATCATTTGAACCAAAATCACATTTAATATCAGAGGAATCATATGGTATGCTTCTAGACGTGTTTTTTTTTTTTTTTTATCTCAAATCCACAGCCACTAAAATTATAAGCACTATCATTTATGTGCACAGATTGGATTATATATATTTTTTTGTTTTTCAAAAGCAAAGCCATGGCAGATGAATAAATGCATTCTTATTAACACTACCACATGAGAATTTTGTTCGCTGTAATAGCTATTGACACATCTGTTAGAGGAAATGGTGAAGTGATTTAAAAAAAATAATTTTTTAAAATCACTCTGCTTTGTATTGTATTCAACGGAAAAAAAATAAAAATAAATCTTTACTCCCCGGCGGGGAATCGAACCCCGGTCTCCCGCGTGACAGGCGGGGATACTAACCACTATACTACCGAGGAACTGTTAAAAGTTCCGGTAAGATTGAATTTCAATTTGATCCCTAATAACTATTATTGTGTATATTTGTGAAGATGTATATATTTTTAACTAATACATTAAGTGTTACTTTACAATATGTAAAACCTTCGGGTACGAATGCAGGCTGAATACTAGAAACATCATTGGGAACGAAGATTTAAAAAAAAAAAAAAAAAATGCGCATTACTTAAGACTTTATGAACCAATAGCAAATACAGCTCTAAAAAATCAGATCTAGTGCTGCAGACGTCAAGTGAATGAGACTTCACTCTTATAAATAATAAATAAAAATCAATAATTATTTCTGTAGTCCTCAATAAACTGTGCATACGGAATACTTTTTTATTTTCTCGGTTTTGTAAACAGCATAAACTTGAGTTTCTGAACCTGAACCTTGAAGAGAGTGCAAAAAAAAATAAAATAAAAACCGTGCTGTAAGATAACAACCCCAGGGACTCATATCTGGTGAGTATGGGCTTGGCATACCCAGGGTCCTGAGCTGCATATCATCATTTGACTTTGCGCATTATATCCTTAGATGCTAATGCGCCATAAAACCCTAAAACAAACAAACAAAATCATCATTCTTTTCTTTCTTTCTTGGTGATTCCCTTCTACTTCTCTCTCTCTCTCTCTCTCTCTCTCTCTCTCTCTCTCTCTCTCTCTCTCTCTCTCTCTCCGGTTAACTCAGAATTTTTTTTTTTTTTTTTTTTTTTTTGGCTGGTGTAGCGTAAGCCTCAGGCTTCCTTGCACCATATGACTAAATAATAACTCAGGATCCAATAATGAACATATGTCTCCCTCAGGTCCTTACACTCCAATGTCGCGATTTATGCCGCAGAAAACAGATATTTGTCATTGATCCTTTTCCATTTTTGGTATTCCCGAATTTACTTCCCTCCCCGTCCAGGATGGGGAGAGGAGAGCAGCTGCAACATTGCACTTCGGTAAATCCGAACTTGGCTACGACTGTTTTCGGTGGTCATTTTGCCTATTTTTAGGATGAAAAACCTAGCTTTCTAGGAGAGGGAGAGGGAAAAAATGCGCTTCCAGGCTGGATTTAAATCGAACAGTTGCGGCCAGGGCCAATCTTAGACCTAGGCGTGTGCCAAGGGACCCATATTTGAGGGGGGGGGGGAGTCCGTAAATGGCAATGGACATAGCCAAAATTAATGATATCCAGTAGCTTAACTACAAACACGAGCGCTGGTGTTCCTTATAAAATCAAAATAACTCGATTTTGATACCAAAAAAATAATTTTTTTTTTTTTTTTTTTTTAGAATACGCATATGTTGTGTATTATATATCTTAATTTTTACCCTTAGAAATATACCAAATATGCTTTACATTTTTATGTTGACTGTAATCCTAATATTGGATTATAGCGTTATTGTTATTATTATTATTATTATTATTATTATTATTATTTTATTAAAGTAGTGTGTAGGGGCCTCGGAAATGTTTTGCCTAGGGCCCAAATACTCCAAAGATAGGATCTGGTTGCGACAGAGTCAGGAAATCTCGCGGGTTCCAGAGAAGTAAAAAATTTCTGGGAAATAAATAAATACAGAGTATATCCTTTGTATCCCCCCCCCCCTTTTTTTTTTTTTTTTTTTTGCTTACGAGTGGAAACCTTGGCAATAAGTTTAATTTCATACAATGATAGAAAAATAGTGTATCAGTGTTCCTTTCTTCCAGTACCTGGAAGAAAGTGCAAATTTGCTCTGGAGGGCCCACCCATCAGAAACCGATCCCTGATCTGTAAGCAGGAGGGATAAAAAAAAGTTAAATGTTATTTTTCTTATACAGTATTAGCAGTAGTACTCACTATATAGTGCAAGGAAGCCACCGGCTTTTGCTGCACTAGGAAAAAAAAAGAAAAAAAAAAACCAAGTAGACAAGAAAACAAATTATATGCTTCCCTCCTCACACAGGTAACTATCTAGTTAACCTTTGAATTTATTCAAATTGTCAGCCCCAACTACATGCCCGGGCAATTTGTTCCAGCTATCAACGACTGTAAACCTCAACCCTTGTTATTTGAATTTATGACCCCTAGTTATGGAATGCTTTATAACAGTGAGAATTCCACCTTCATTCATTTTACTAATTCCCCTCAGAGCCTTATAAACCTCAGTCAGCTCACTACTGAGGTGCCTGGTTGCCAAGCTCTGTAGCACACGTAATCGGAGTCTCCTCACACGGTCGTCCTGCTGATTTCACCATTCGAGTTGCCCAACTTTGGACCCGTTCTCAATGTCTTTTTTTCAGATGAGGTCTCCGTACTTCAACACAGTGTTCCAAATGTGGTCTTTAAAATTGTCTTATACAGTAGGATTATGACCTCCCTATCTTTACAGAATAGCGTTCGATAAATCATCGATAGGACGCCATAGGCTTTCCTGGCTGCCTGCTTACACTGTTCAGAAAACTTAATATCTGCCTGTATTGTAACTCCCAGATCCCTTTCCTCTTCCTTTACTGATGAAGCACCGTCCATGCTGCGAAGAGGCTGAGCCATATGAAATTAGTGGTGCTATATTTACAGATGATTGGTAATTATAGAAACTTTTGTGCATAAAGGCAAGTAAGGCTCCCAGAGTTGTTGGCATATGCTCTGTAGTGTTGCAGGACAGGGCGAGGGAATTTATTGAACCATTGAGCTTAATTATGAGGGCATCTTTGGATTGGAAATGTGCCAATGTATCGCCAATTGCCATGTGTTCTTCAGTATGCCATATCTATCTAAATGTTCCCGGATTGCACTCTTAATCACTGCCTCTAAGATTTTTCCTACCACTGAAGTCAGATTAACCAGCCTTTAGTTACCAACTTCACTCTTAGAACCGCTTTTATGTATTGGTGATACACAACGCCTAAACCTAAATACTATGTATCGCCAATACATAAAAGCGGTTCTAAGAGTGAAAGTTGGTAACTACAGGCTGGTTTGTCGGACTTCAGTGGTAGGAAAAATCTTAAGAGTCATTGATTAAGAGTGCAATCCGGGGACATTTAGATAGATATGGCATTCTGAAGAACACATGGTAACTTACTGTATATGCAACTTTAACGTCGTAAAAGATTTATGCAAACCCTTAAATGGGTAATGAAATTAAGAAATCCTGTAGCTTCTTATCCCTAAGAGGAACTGAACCCAAATAATTTGCCATTTCCACTGTTTGGTGTATGTATGTATGTGTGAGAGCGAAAGCAGCACTATCCACTTGTTACTCCTGAGGAAATCTTCAGAGAGTAACCAGTATTTGAGTTTAGCAGCCTTTTCACATGCTCAAGTCCACCTGATGTCCTGCAGGAAACATGGCTTGGACTTCTCTTATTTCTTATCTTCCAAAATAATACTGATGTGGGAATACAAGAAGAGCTATCAAAATTTGCTGGCCACTTTAAGGTTGGGAAGGTGGTTAACTTTAAGAACCAGGCTATTTTTCCCCAAAGGAACTGTACCGACTGCAGCTATGATTTGAAAAATAATAACTAAAGGTTAATGCTGCCAAATGCGGAGTATTGTACTTAGGGAACAGAAACCAAAGAGTAGTTTATAGAGAGGAATCCACTTGGGAGTTATTATACAAAAAAACACGAAGTTCGATCAATGATTTATGGTAATTTTCCAAGTAGAAAGGAGGTCATTGTCCTGTTTATTTCTCTACATGATGTTTCTAATATTTCTTTACTATGTTTCTTGTCTAGCGTTGGTAATTTTTGAATTGAAAAATTGATTTTTGTCTGAGTGATTGTGCTCTATAGAGCCAGTATTTTTGGTTATTATTACTTACTCGATTTTTTAAACAAGTGCATAGAGGGATATATCCTCTAGCTCCCAAAGGTTGTTGGGTAACAATCCGAAAAGGGAAGTAATATTTTCAAAATTCCTTCACGCCCCTCCTTTCACTTAACCAGTTAGGTAGGCAAATATTCCATTGAAAATATTTCCTTCTGAACAAATTTGCCTGATGAAGAATATTATTCAGATTGTGTTTTTCCTCCAAATTCTCATGGTGGTTCTCTGGAAAACTTTTATTTAAAAGAAACAAGAGGCAAATATAAGCCTAAATGTATCTGATTCTTGTCAAGGTAGGTGGATACATTACTTAACAGTATCGTTTTAAGGTATTTCACTTTATGAATATTTCTACTTGTGAACTTCGAAATTAATTTTTTGTATTTAGCAGAATTCAGTAATTATTATTTAGGATTAATTATTGTGGTTGTGTGGATTTTAAAATTTAATTATTAGGGTTTGGCAGAAATTTATTTGAAAAAGAAGGTTGGTTCGGTTGCAGCCAAACTTTTTAGGACACGGACTGACTTGCTGAATTATTCCAATTTGCTATAGTTGTTGATGGTAATTCATGTAAAATTTGGGTGCAAGTCTTTGCGTGCATCCCTCTTGGAAGTTTTATTCTTCATGACCGTGGTTCGAACCCATGTAGTTGCTAAATACCATAAACGATAATATTCAAATCGAGTTTAAATGGAGTCATACCCTTGGGTATGACTCCATTTAAACTGGGTTTGCCAAGCCCATACTCACATCTGGTGAGTATGGGCTTGGCAGACCCAGGGTCCTGAGCTGGATATCATCATTCTTCTCTTTCTTGATTTCTTGGTGATTCCCTTCTACTTCCTTCTTTCTTTCTTTCTCTCTCTCTCTCTCTCTCATATGCGGGAATTTTTTTGATTGGAACTGCAGACCTACCACAGAATGCGTTATTTAGGAGTACATTTTGCAAATACTGTACTAAAAAAAAAAAAAAAAACCTCGCCAGTAGAGGGGGTGGAATAAAATATTGCAACCATATTAATCAGTCATTTTGAATACGTAATAAATACGCAATTTTGAAATATTAAATTAATGAAAATTTCTTTTGATAACCTACTAATACAACGACCCCAAAGAAATGCGACGCCATCTTACCTCCTTAACATTGAGACTCCGTAACATGGCTCCATCTAGTGGATAAATTATTTTCTCTAAGTTTTCCTACCATAATAAATATTGAAATTTATAATGGTAAAAATTGAAAGTATAATTACTATTCTTCATATCAATTGAATACTATTATTAATTTAAAATATATATATTCTCTCGTGGGCTGGATTAAATTTTAAATTTGTATACGTGCGCGCAAAAGAAATTGCAATTGTTTCCATTTGTGTGGTTCGTCGTGCTTCGCGTATCAAGCATTAGTTAATGATAATACGCATTTAAAAGGATGAAAATAATGAAGCATTGCAGGATCATTTAGACAAAACTGCAGTCATAATTCAGACACAGCATGGATTTGTTAAGGTGAAGTCTTGTCTGACAAATTTGATTGGATACTATGATTTGGTCACGAAGGAACTGGATGCAAAAAATAATTTTGATATCATATACTTGGATTTCAGGAAAGCTTTTGATACTGTTGCACATGGAAGACTACTGTATAAATCGGAGGGCTCTTCGTGGACTAATCTTATTAGTGGGGTTCTCCAGAGTTCGGTGTTAGGCCCACTGTTGTTTTGTATATTTATCAATGATATTGATGAAGATATATCAGGCTTAATATCGAGGCTGTCAGGGTTGTTAATGACAGTATTCTGATATTTCAACAGGATCTAGAAAAGTTGGGTAGATGGGCTGAGAAGTGGTACTGTATATTGGTAGAAGTATTGGTGGTACTACACCTAGGGTGGTAGAAAATGAAAGACCTGGGAGTAATTGTACAGTTAGATACGAAGTTTTCTGAGCAGTGCAGACAGGCTGCAAGAGTAGCACATCGTGTCTTGTCAATGATATAGAGGAATTTTGCTAGCAGGTGCTTGTCCCCTTGTATAAGAATGGTCAGGCCACACCTTGAGTACTGCATACAGGTCTGACGGCCTCATTTTAGGAAGGATGTAGAATTGCTTGAGCGAGTACAGAGAAGGGCAGGAAGATTGGTAATGGAAACGAAATGGCCCTCTTACCAAGAAAGACTCAAGTTCTGAAAATTGCAGCATTTGGAGACTAGGCACCTGCACGGTGATCTGATTGAGGTGTATAAGGCCTTGAATGGGTTGAGTAGGCTCAATACTGATGGGATTCTTCCTCTTGCTCAGATTACGAAATTGAGGGGGCATAAATTGAAATTGAGGAAAATGTGCCTTTAACCAGCGGGTGGTTGATTGTCGAAAAGCTTCCATCTGTCGTTGTGGAAGTTGATAGCTTAAATAAATTGGAGGAACTGGACAAACGTTTAGAGGGAATGGATGTGTGAAATGATTTTTTTTTTTTTTTTTGGCTGAATGCTATATACGTTTTCTTTCTTGCATCACTTGCCTGTACTTCTAAAGAACTTTATTCCTAGAAATGTTAATATTTAATTGGATTAAGAAAAACAACCCTGTTACTTTTAATTGTGTAATCTAGTAAGAAATAGTTTCATTACACTGTCAGTAGTCATAAAAGAATAAATAAAATGCTAATAATTGTTTATTCGTTTACATATTGCTATTGGAGAATTAAATTTTTGTAATTTGTCCTTTCGTTTATTCTATCTTTTCTCTTCTGTACATCTTAAGCCACACCAAAATCATCCATATGAAAACTTCTTTGGAAGTTTGCATATGGCTGGAGAGCTATACAGTAACAGTAATATAGTCCTTATATAACTTTGACATATAAATTGATAGTCGGGGGGTGGTGAGCATCCTCGATATATTCTTTTATATTTCCTATTTACATTTAACCTTTTCGTCACCCTACTGGGTTCATAAAAAATTAAGAAATACAGTAAGCATTAACTTTAAAATCTACCTTTAATTTTTCTCTTAAGTTCTTTTTTTTTATTCTGATTTTACAAAGCGAGAAATGCATTTTTCTTTGAAGTTTGCAATACAGTTTGTATGAAACGTGCCATTTCTAAACTGACTGTGACGAGACCACGTAGCATTAATCGCGCATGCGCATAGAGCTTGGCGCTCTATACTACAGAAGCAAAAAAGTTGTCTCAGCAGAACTAGCTCCAGTTTCTAGTCTAGAGTGCTTTTGCTAGTACTTGTTTGCAATGAATTTTTTTTAATAATTACTTTATTAAAAATTTGGCCCTACCAATAGGATAATATATATTCTACCACGATTTCGTTAGTTGTAGGGATAATGGTAATATTTGGCACTAGATGGCGCTACACAACCACTGAAATTGGTTTCCTAGATATTTAGTACTGCATGCGCTCCTAATAATTTATTGGCGAGGGCCCTGTTAGTGGGAATGCCCTTCTCAGGAGTAGTTCGTTGTATTCTAACTTCACACTGTTTACTTTACAGCAATGCGTGTTCCTATACGATAATTAATAGCTCCCCTTATCTTCTCTGACCTCTGATTCTGGTTTTAAGTAAGCCTCAAGTCACGCACTGAATCTTCCCAACTTTCACGCCGAACTTTGATACCCTTTAAAACTGACACAAACACTCCTGGGAATATCTTGCTCAGTCTGACTTGCCTGATTTATTTCTTGATGCCTCCTTCTAAAGATCCCTAATTAAAACGCCCTCTAGTATTAATCACATACCAAAGGGTAATCTAAGACTGTAAGATCCGAGATTCATTACCGTCTTAGATAAGAAATGTCGCTCCAATCACAGGAAAGCTGCTTTCTAAGTAAAAGGAATGCGTCACTAACATTCCTTTCCGTTTTATTGATCTCTGAAACCCAGGGGGCGTTGAAAGAGTACAGGTCTTGAATAATAATCGAAATAGGTGTTTCTGAAGACTAGGAGTAATTGAAGTTTTTCCATTATCCATCGCACTGAAGGGATTTGACTAATTTTGGGTTATAAAGAAATTGTTGAATTTGTTCAGTGAGGAATTTGCTATCAAGTTCGTATGGATTTCAAATCGGTGAATAACACTAGTCTTTCATACTATAGTAGAGAGAATTTCGCAAAGCGGTTCAAAATCATTCACAAGCTATTTTATGAGGCAACAATTTCACCCCCTTCTTATCAACAAACAGTTGGTCTAAGAAAGGTGCTTCTTACGTAAGCAGTGAGTACTACGAATTATGTAGGTACAGGAAAGACAGAACACTTTTAACCGCCAATAGAATTATAATGAAGTACATGTATTTCTAACTAATCACTGTTCACAGACGTAGGACTTCATCACTACATTCCTGTTTGTGTTCTGAAAGAAATTAAAAATGCAAATTGTAATATAGTGGGGAGACAAAAGTAAAGGTACAATCCACTTGGCACATTTAACCTCTGATTTAAACCTGTAATTGAACTGAAACTGCGCAGAATCGGGGAATTTAACTCATAAATAATTGGTAATAACTAGAAGATTTTAAATAGTGGTCTCATCGTGCTTTGCTCATTTGGCGCGTGTGTAAAGCTTGTCTGCGTAACATGTCATGGTACAATTGTAGAGAGTCACTGTATGAGGAATTCATTATAATGGAAAGCGATGGACAGATCAGAGGACCAATCGGAGGTGAAGGTAGAAAGGATCCTTGCTGTCCATCCATCCATACATAACATCCGACTGCAAAGACACGAGGAGAATCTCAAAGAGCTGTGCGAAGGCAACCATGGGTCCAATTGGCATAAGAAAACAAGTTCTGAATTTCAGGCCTCTCTCAGAATGGATCATCTCTAAACTGAGGGCTCCAATGCGATGATCATGGACTCAGATTATTCTTCTGATCAAGAGATATCAAAAACTAACTCATAAAGATCAAGAAAGGAGACTATTACAGAGATGGTTGCGTAGTCATCATGTGTACAGGTCTTCAAGAGAGGAACTTTGACTGCTGTGAGATGTTGGGACCAACTCATTGAATCCTATATGAATCTAGTTAGGGGTGAAGCAAGCCAGCCGTTACACGAATGGTCGATTAACGGCCGTATATAATTAAAAGACTTCTGATTGACTCTTTCATCACTAACTGGGTCGTGTCTAGTGACAACACAAGGCAAAAACAGTTGTAAAGAAGTTCGATTTCAGCTGCACGAAATGTTTTAAATTTTTTTTAGTAGTAGTAGTGGCAAATGATGAAAGGAAGCAAACTTTTATAGGATCAGCTCCCTTTCCAAAAAAAAAAAAAAGTCCGGTAAAGGAGTAAAATTTCCATTAGGATTTACCTTACTCATTCTTTCTAAACAGTAAACTCCTTAATCAGGTTTCCTCCATGAGCTTACTTTCATAAAATGCGATGTTTTTTTCGTTATTTCTTAGCAAGTGTGAATGTTTCTGAAACGAATCCATGCGTTTATGGTACCCAATTTTTGAGATTGCCCCTCTTGAAGTTAATTGTCCTATATCACAAACTTGGAAATTAATCACAAAGATTATTTTAACTTAGTTTAGTTTCGTAAGTTACCCCTGTGACCATTTTAACTAGGAGGCTGAAGATTATAAGCTATTTTACAAATTATCATTTATAGGAGCTTGTTAATATTAGCTTATTTTTTTTTTTTTTTTATGAAAACCCCAAACAGGAGAGGTATTAGCACCTGTGGTACTTAGTACCGTTGCATGGATTGGAGGTTGAGAACACGAAAGAAGATACTTGTTGACGTGAGACTTGAACTTCTGTAGATTGGAGTTTTCTGGAATTACATATGAAGGAAGGTTGTTCCAGAAAACGAAAGTTGAATGAATAAATGAGGAAGAAGAAAAGTTGGTTTTGGGAGTGTGAAGTTGGACAGCAAAAAGATGCTGACTGGTTTGGAAGAGAGAGGGGAAATTATAGAAACCAATTCAGGAAACAATGTCCATGGAAGTAGCTATAGAAAGGGCATGCAGCCATGCAGCATAAACAGAATGTATATAACCCGGGTTCCCAACCTGTGGGCGCGACCCCCAAGGGGGTCGCGGCTGTTATTTTTAGTTGTAATTATTTTTATAGGAAATTTCACCACGAAGGTTTTCAACACTTATTTAGGATTTGGAGTTCTTTCGACGCCATGAAACTGATCTCATACGTCAGAGACTTGATCCTACAGGAAGTTTTCAGCAAAAGAACACAGCAGCATTGCAAGCATCATATGAAGTCGCATTGGAAATTGCCTAACAAAAAAAACCTTACACGATTGGGGAAACGGTCATCAAATCCTGCATGTTGAAGATGAAGTTAATTCTTGGAGAAGCCAGCGAGATAAAGATGCGACAAATATCTCTGTCCAATAAAACTATTCAGAGGCGCATTTCAGATATGTCCGTAAGCGTGAAAGAGCAGGTTTTGAATGAAATCAGTTTAACCTTTGTTTTCTTTTCAAGTTGATGAATCAACTGACATAAGTTCGTGTTCTCAGTTGCTTGTCTTCGTGAAATATATTCATTCAGATGACATCAAAGAAGTTCCTGTTTTTTAGTGCACTTGAAACTACTACAAAAGGTGAAGATATGGAGAAGATAAATACCTTTTTTGAAACTGGAGGACTACAGTGGAAAAACGTCTGTGGTTTGAACAGATGGAGCACCAGCTATGCTAGGATCAAAGTTGGGCTTTCAGACAAAAGTGAAAGAACTTGCTCCCCAAGCAAAGGGCATTCATTGCATGATTCACCGATATGCTCTTGCCAGTAAGACTTACAGCTACTCTGCAAGAGGTACTTGATTCTCTGATCAAAATTGGGAATTACATCAAATCAGGATTCCTCAGAACCCGTCTGTTTAAAGAACTCTGTAAAGACATGAATTGTGATCACGAGATTCTTCTTTTCTACACTGCTGTACGCTGGTTGTCGAAAAAAAAATGTCAATCGTGTCTTTGAGTTGAAAGATGAAATCAAGTTGTTCCTGGAAGTGCAAGGCAAACATGACCTTGTGACTTACTTTAATGATGAAGCTTGGAAGAAAAGAGTTGCTTACTTGGCAGACATTTTAGACCAGCAAAATAAGCTGAACCTGAAACTTGAGGGAAAGGAAACCCACATTATCCAATTTCAAGACAATCTTCAGATATTTGTACCAAGCTGCAAAACTGGCGTTGGAAAGTAAATCTTGGAAACATTGCCATGTTTGAAAAACTCTGCAATGTGGTAGAGGAATCTGAAGGTGAACTGGATGAGAATCTGAAGGAGGAGATTACTGGGCACCTTGAAAAGGAATTTCAGCGGTACTTCCCTGAGCTTACAGAAGAAGCTGCACTGGTACGAAACCCATTCTCTGCTTCCCTTAATGTAGCCAGCATTCCCAATGAAGTACAGGGTGAATTCTTGGATCTGCGGAAAGATTCCTCGGCACGTAATTTGTTTTATGAAAATTTGCTGACTCAGTTCTGGTGTGCTGTGTATCAGTCATATCCAAATGTCACCATGCTTGCCTTTCTAGTTTTACTTCCATTTGCCTCTACATATCTCTGCAAGAGTGGATTTTCAACGCTTCTTCATATCAAAGCAAAGGCATGAAACAGACAAAGTTGAGGATGACATGAGGTTGGCTTTAACAAACACTCAGCCGCGAATTTTGAAGCTGGTTGCTCAGATGCAAGCACAACCATCGCATTAAATATTAGGTTAGAATTATATTCTGAAAAATCTATTTTTAATGTGTTTTCTTTACCTTATTAAAAATACTTTTTATGCAAATATGGCAGAGGTTGCAGGTTACTTGACTTATAAAAGGGGCTCGCGACTCGAAAAAGGTTGGAAACACTGGTATATAAGATAGAGAGTGGAGAGACACTGTTAGAGATGGATCATTAATTAACTTAATTGCCGTTTTCTGAATGGAGTCTAGAAGCCTGGGAGAGATTTTGGGTGCACAACCTCAGATATGGGAACAGTATGACACAGTCGGGTGGATTTTGGATTTGTGCAAAGTGAACAGAAAGCTGTTTAGAAGAAAAGAAAAGTAATGAGGAGAGTGAAAGAGAAAATGCAGTTTTCTATAAGTAGAGGAAGCAATATTTGTGATGTGCTTATTCCAATGGACATTAGAAGTCAGGGTAATCCCCAATAGAGATATATAATCTTGCCTAGAAATAGGAGTATCATCGAAGATAAGCATAGGAGCAAAAGAATCCTTTTTGCGATATATAAGACAGGACTGAGTTTTAGGAGGATTGAAATCAACTAAGTTATCCATGCCCCACTGGAGAATTACCTGGAGATCAACATTTGAGGAATTTGTAGTGGATATTCGAGAAGTTGAAGCTGTTTGAGCAGGGCAAGATGTCTCAACTTGGAAGGTGGAATGCAATGTGCTATCATCAGAAAACCTATGGATAGGCTTTCTGTTCAATGGAAGAAGGTCATTAATGTACAAGAGGAAAACAGTGGGAGAAAGAACTGAACCTTGGCGAACACCAGCATTACTTAAGAAGTTAGAGAGCCACCTGCTGTCACCAGTAGTGAGCGGTAAGAGAGAAAACTGGGTACCCAATTACAAAAACGGTTGACAAACCATCAGATGGAAGCTTATTTAAAGACCTTTATGCAAAACACAATCAAAAAGCTGCTGGAGTTTCACCAAACATTTTCAATGTAAAAGTTTGAAGATTGCGTTTTTTCTACTGTAAATTACCATCCTTTATGTCTTTACAAATCATAGACTCATCCACAGTGATACTTAAGTCTAGGTAGGTAAAATCACCCAATAACATTTTTTGATAATTGTACTTGTCAAGTACTGACGCTAATTAGAGATAGGCATAATCAGTGATTAGTAGCATCTATGAATAATTCGATTATATCATTGGAACGAAACAATCGGAAGTATGATTTGTCATAATCGAATGATTTTTCATAATCTGATAAATCTTTTTTATTATTTTTATTTATTAGTATAATAAACGATTTTCTAAAATTGAATGAATCATTGGAATAGTATTAGTATGACATCGAATGCTTTGTCATGATTTGAGTTATTTTCCACAATCGATTACGAACAATAACTACTATTCATGTGGAATGCATAAACCTTCCCCAAATAAAATTTCTGGGCGCACCACTTACAAGCTCTAACCCTAATTTAAGATGAAATGAGCAATAGAGATTTCAAGTCTTTTCCACACGGTGTGGGGAGGACCGGTGATTATTCCAACTGTGCTGCCCATAAAGCGTATTATCTAGATGTTCTGTATTATCTAGATGTTCTGGGGCCAAAGACGTTTCACGTGAGCGGGTAGCTAATATCAGGGAAGAGAGCCTAAAAAACTTCAAGGGTTGTGTTAGGGTTGTTAAATATACAAGAACAGTAAATCTTAATTGTTTATACAGTAACGTTAGAAGTGTCGTCAATAAAATGAGCGAATTCGAACTGCTGGTTAAAACAAGTAACGCGGACATAATAGGGCTTACAGAGACGTGGTGCCACCCGGAAATTGGGGATGATGAGTTTCAGTACGGCTTGTATAATGTATTTAGGAAGGATAGAGTAGATAGAAGGGGTGGTGGGGTAATGCTTCTTATCAGAAGCAGCCTGAGTGCGACGATAGCTTTCCCGGATTCAGACATTTCACATGCTAGTATAGAGTCTGTATGGTGTGAGATAGTTGGAAACAAAGGTACAATGCGAGTAGGAGTAATCTACAGACCAGGTGATTGTGAAGACTATGACAAAAGCCTCTACATGCAAATGGAATGGGCAAGTAAGCGTCAATGTCTTATTATGGGTGATTTCAATTTGCCTCTAATTGATTGGAGTAAATGGGAAGGAAACTCGACATGGGGAACAAAATTTTTAAATCAACTAGATGACTGTTATTTGTATCAACATGTCAGGGAAAGTACTAGAGAAAAGAATATCCTAGACCTCATCATCACACATGAATCAGATGACATAACAGGGCTGACAGTAGAGGAACCAGTGGCAGGAAGTGATCATGGAGTTCTACGGTGGATGATGACGAGAGAGGTAGCAGAAGTAAAAGGCAAAGGAATGGGTTTTAATTTCAGAAATGGAAATTACGATGCCTTAAGGTACTACATGGCCTCTATTAACTGGGTAGATATCGCGCAGAGAATGAATACAATTGAACTGTGGTAAGCTTTTAAAACATTAATCACAGATGCCTTGAATGCGTATATACCATTAAAAAAATACTCCACGAGAAGGGTTCCAAGTTGGATGACTAGTGAAGTTGCCGCATTACTTGAGCAGAAAAAGGTGGCATGGAAAGGTTACAGAGCAATAAAAAGTACTGAAGCCTATAACAGCTACAAGGTGGTGTGTAATAGAGCCACAGAAAAGGTTCGACAGGCAAAGGCAGTTTATGAGAAATCACTAGCAAACAGAGCAAAGAGGGGGGATAAAGAATTCTTCACATATATAAATGCCAAGAAGAGCAGGACAAACCAGATCGGACCTTTACGTAAGGGAAAGGGGATAGTAATAAATACACCAGCTGCCGTTGCAGATGAACTCAACAGTTATTTTGCATCGATATTTACAAATGAAAAGCCTTTTGTGGCAATGGGAAATTGTGGGAGCGAAGTTAAAAAATATGTAATTAATGATATTGAAATTTCGCAAGATTATTTAATGAAAAAACTTTCAAGCCTACAGACTAGTAAGGCTCCTGGAGTTGATGGAATATACCCTATAATCTTGAGAGAGGCGGCAAGCGAGTGCAATGAACCACTGAGGCTGGTTATGCAAGCATCACTAGACTCTGGGGAGATTCCCTTGGATTGGAAAAGTGCAAATGTATCTCCCATACATAAGGGTGGCTCTAAAAGTGAAGTGGGAAATTATCGACCTGTCAGTCTGACTTCAGTAGTAGGGAAAATCATGGAGGCAATGATCAAGGGTGAAATTCAGG
The DNA here is from genome assembly GCF_048544385.1 of Mastigoproctus giganteus. Taxonomy (NCBI): domain Eukaryota; kingdom Metazoa; phylum Arthropoda; class Arachnida; order Uropygi; family Thelyphonidae; genus Mastigoproctus; species Mastigoproctus giganteus. Next base: position 30,953,482 of record NC_143584.1, on the reverse strand, counting down.
ATCATTTGGATCGAATTGAAATTCTCAAGGATACTCAGCATGGTTTTGTAAAGGGAAAATCATGTTTAACAAATCTGGTTCGCTATTTCGAAAGGGTCACTCACGAGCTGGATTTAGGGAATAACTTCGACATTGTTTATTTAGATTTCAGCAAAGCTTTTGACTCAGTCCCACATGAGCGGTTGCTTTATAAGCTGGAACAGGTTGGAATCACTGGGAAAATCCTTAGATGGATAGAAGGATGGCTTCAGGGCAGGAGGCAGAGGGTTGTGATAAATGGCTATTCCTCAGATTGGGTTGATGTAAGAAGTGGGGTTCCCCAAGGATCAGTATTAGGACCACTGTTGTTTTTAATTTTCATAAACGACATTGATGAAGGGATAGAGGGCGTGATGTCTAAATTTGCAGATGATGTTAAAATTGGTAGAGTAGTTAATGATCACTGTCAAGCTGAGCTTCTTCAGAGAGACCTAGATAGACTTCAAGAATGGTCAGAAAAATGGCAGCTGTGCTTTAATCCAACAAAGTGTAAGGTATTACACCTGGGAAACAGTAATCCTAAAATAATTTATTCACTTGGTGGAGTTCAACTGAACCCAGTACTGGAGGAAAGGGACTTGGGTGTTACGATACGGTCAGACATGAAATTCTCTGAGCATTGTAAACAGGTTGCAAGGAAGGCCCATGGTGTCCTATCGATGATCTATCGAACTTTTGCAAGTAGAGATAGGGACGTTATAATCCCATTATATAAGGCTTATGTTAGACCACACTTGGAATACTGTGTTCAAGTATGGAGACCGCACCTAAAGAAAGACATCGAGCTTCTTGAAAGTGTGCAAAGAAGGGTAACTCGCCTGGTGAGATCGGCAAAAGGGCGTCCTTATGAAGAAAGACTTCGAATATGTGGGTTGCAGAGTTTGGAAACTAGACACCTTAGAGGAGATTTGATTGAGGTGTTTAAGGCTCTGAGAGGCATCAGTAAAATGAATGAGGACGAAATTTTCAAGATTATAAATGATGCTAGAACTAGGGGACATAAATTGAAGTTACGGGGGGAAATGTTTAGATTGGACTGCAGGAAGTTTTATTTTAGCCAGCGAGTTATAAATTACTGGAATAAGTTGCCTTCATGGGTGGTAGAGGCCGACAGTTTGGGGAAATTCAAAGGTCATCTGGATAGTACTTTCGGGTAAGGGAAGCGCATAGGATGATAGGTTTAATTTCCTTTTTATTTATTTTTATTTCATTTTATTATTTTTATTTATTTATTAATTATTATTATTTATTTATTTAATTTTTGTTTTTATCATTGTTTTTTATTTTTTATTTTTTATTTTTGGCTGGTGCAGCATAAGCCATAGGCTTTCTTGCACCATACGGCCGTTACTAATACTAATACTAAAGACACGAACCATGGATAGAGAATTGCCAGGTCTTCGTTGTTTGGCATCGAAGGGGGATGCACTACATTACAGCATGTATGGTCGCTTATGGAATAGATATGAATGTCGCAAAACACACAACCTTCAATGTCCTAAATAATGACACAGACAACTAACTCAGTCACGTGATGGAAAGCCTATAAAAATTTCTCTAGTCATTGACGAGATTCGAACCCTTTTACACCGTCCTAACGAAATTCAAACGGTTACCATAGTTAAAAAGGGTTTTTCAGTGAACAGGACTGAGCCTTACGGGAAATATTCCTAAATCTAGAATCAGATCAAGTCTGAGGTCAATTATAGATTAAGCCAAAGCCGAACTCTTATTTGTTCTAAAAGAGAGCAGTCAGATGAATAAACGACTCCTTACAAACTCACACCACTCCTTATCGTGCAAACGTTCAGTGCCTTCTATATTTCAGATATTTCCATGGACTAACTTGTCTGACTTAGCATCTGTAGTCTCCTTTCAAAACAGCTTTAGCTGGGAAACTTAAACTGTCTGATTTTTACTTCTATCTCTTGTTCGTATAAGGGCTCGTCTTTGGTCCCCAACTACAGTTCAACAACACCCATGATGTCATTACTCTCCAATTTCATTCCTTTCTGGTAATCTGAATTTTTCCTACTTATCAAGCCTACCCTACTCTCTCCAAGAACAAAGTGACATAAAAATCCTTTCGCATTTTTCTTTCCACTGGCAACAAATCAAACGTGAATTTGGTAAAAAAAATTGTAAGTACACTATGCCGATGTTTTTAAGCACCTGTTTGAAAAGGGTAAAGTAAACCCTTAATCTCTTCTGAAAGACAGAAAGAGAGAGACTTTGGGAAATTTTCCAAGTATAAAAAAAAAAGAAAAAGAACGCTCGCCAACGCGCGCTTAAAGAGACCCTTCATACATGTACCCGAGCAGCGTCTCCTCTCCTGCTACGTCATTGACTCAGACCAGCAGACGACAGGAGAGAATTAAAACGATCCAGCCTCGATCCTAATGCATTTCAAATAGAATTTAGGCCTAAGTACACATGCAGTGGTTCTCTGTGATCGTACTATGGGGCGCTGAATTGACAGAGTGGAAAAATTTCAGCCAGCATAATCGCTTTAGTGTTTCTTGTGGCAGTGACAAGCATGAGTCTTTATCAAATTATCGAAGGAAACCGAATAATTCTTGGTAAATAGTGAGGGAGGATTGCCAGTTCCAATTTTAGGGGACGTTTTTCTCCCAACTGACTTCGTCTATTTTATTGTTTATTTTTAAATCGTCGATACCTTGTAGCAGACACTTTTTTCTTTTTCTTTGACGATCCTTTCTAATGATATTAAGATGAGGTTTATCATCCAGAAGGGTTGTTATTCCCAAAAAAACAATTTTTAGAATTGTCTACCAGCGAGAATTCATTAATAACGCTGCTTCGGAGGTCAAAAGGTTATTAATGCTGGCAGCTTAAAGCCTTAAACATCTATCAAATTCTTTTGGACAGTACCATATCAATTCAAAGCTATTTAACATTAATAACAATTTTAATAATAATAAAATGTTATTTAATATTTGTTTTTGAGTATAATTTTTTGTCAGATATTTCATCTGTTATTTAGAAGACCTTTTGAAATAGTGCGGTACAAAGGCAACTCGTTATGATATCTCGTTTGGTTTATTCAAGATATCCTTTGGACAGGACATGCCGATTTTAATAACAAACCATAAGCTACTTAAGCGCCATCTATGAATGAATCGTTTTTATTAGCAATTAGCGAGACAGTCTATTGGGTTTGTTTATTTCTTAAACCCTTAATGTTTCTCCCGTGGTAACCTTTATGACTTTTACATTTGAACCAAAAGTCGTAAACATGCCACCAGTGATAGAACCAGCACGCTGTTGGGCTATTTTTGCAATGCTTTAAATAAGCTCCACCGGACCTGATGTCTGGGATATAGTAACCTCAGCCCCAATGGTTTCTATGTGCAACAGGTACCAGAGTTCATTTCCGCTTGAAACCTATTATGCGTATCCCATAAATAAACTCTGTTTAGCTCCATCCATCTACTAAGCCCAGCTAAGAATCCGGAAATGTAATCGCCACTTATGCTTGGGTTAATGGGATTATATTTCTGTCAGTTGGGTGATAAATTATACGATTTAAGTGGGTGTTCATTGGGCACCCACAAAGATCAAAAGAAATAACGACTGAGCGGATGGATAAATAAACATAGTGAAATCTTATTTCTTTCATCTAATGTCCATTAGGGACAGCTGAAGGGCGTTGGGTATAATGTGTCGTTTCTAGGAACCCAGGACATGATATACAATAATAACAAGCCTGTGAACTCCAGTGTAGTACATTTAATCTTTCCAATAAGAACGCTTCAAATTAAGCATTGAAATACCTTTTTATTAATTTCTTTTACGTCCACACTACGATTCTCTACTAATACAATTTAATGTTTTAATTGAAATTTTAAAACTCTTGCGTTTATCCACCAGATGGCGGATGCCGCCAGGTTAAATGATTGTACCACGTTTATTTTCATCTACAGCTGTAGATGGAAATGAAGGTGATTTGGAGTTTCAGTAAGTCAAAACTTGACTTACTGAAACTCCAAACATTAAAAACAATATATTTATTCTAATCGATACATTCTCTAATCTATTTTTATCCATCTATCTATTCAGTCCACCTTTTAGTTTACTCAGCCCTTTTTAAAGCCATAAAAAAAAACTTTCGACAATCTTCGATCCAGTCAATTTTTCTCCTTAATTTGAAAATTTGACCACTGGTTCTAGCATCATTTAATATCATGAAAGTTTGCGCATCTCCATTTTCAATGTCCACTCTAAGGAATCTGACATTGAAAGGGGACATTGAAATTTTGATAAGGAAATGCCCAATAAATCATTGGTAGGGTGTTATTGAATTTAGGATTATGGAGAACTTCATAACCCCGAATTCTTTTCTTTCTTTAACATTTTTAATTGGACCTCGCCAAGTGTATAAGTTATTTTGGGGATTCAATTCCCCAAGTGATCTTGCATACAGTTGCCAATTTTCTGACCATTCGTGAAGCTTGTCCAATTCGTCCTGAAGATGTATTGTCTGATGCTGGTCATTAACCGTTCTCCCAATCTTGGCATCATGAAACAGCGGTCCAAGAACCGATCCTTTGTGGGCTCGATCTGAAGGGTAACCATCAATAACAACTCCCTACGCTACCCTGCAATCCATTTAAGACAGTGGCATAGCCAGGATTTTTTGTCAGCAGGTACATTCACAAAAAAAGGCGCTTAATGCTAAAAAGCGCCACAATATCAGATTTTGGCGTTAGTGGGTACAATGAACCTGCTGACCCTATCCACCCTGGCCACGCCACTGATTTAAAAATCTTATCAGTGATCCCAACATGTTCCAGCTTATAAAGCAGCGCCCCCGAAGGAGTGCCTCCCCTGCAACACAAATTTCAATGACTCCATACTTTTCTGTAATATTTGGTTCTTTTTAACTACAACCCTTCAAAAAACATTCTACATAAATCGATAAATCATTGGTACATATATAAAAATATTATAACTGCCATATTTCCCCGGTAGATGGCGTATATTGTCACTTGTTTTGAACAAATAGTGTTCAGGGTACAGTTGGTCCCATCCAGAACGTACATTTATGCTTATAACTGTTACTATGAGGTTCAATATCTGCATAATTTTCTATTCTTTCGTTCCATTAAATTTGCATGTAAAAATAAATAAATTTATTTAGCTGTGGATGTTCATTTATTCTGTGTCTGTCCACAAGCGTGCAGTATGTGGCACGCGCAGGTCATATTTTTATTATTTTTTTCCCTCGCGCCAACACGTGCTTGTCGCGTGTGTGTGTGCGCGCGTGTAGGAGTGTCGAAGACCCCCCACTGTGTCTGCACGAGACTACCCTAAAACTCCTAAAAATAGAAACTGAGCAGGGCTTCGAAATGGGGTCTACGAGGGGAAGGGGGAGTGTTTAGAACTTATTTCTGACTCGAAGTATGGACAGGAATTCTTAACAGAAAGATCCAGTTGCTCTATTTTTTACGCAAAATAAGAATTTTTATTTTCAATTTGCTACATTTCAAGTCAAAAATAGATTTTCCAAGTCTAATTAGAAATTATAGAATTAACAAAAAACTGAACTATTTATTAATGTACAAGCTAATTGGACTGAATCAGGGCTCTCCAAAAATCATCAGAAATTGCCAAATTCTTCGTAGAATATCAGGAATTCCATCAACAGTTCAATAAGTTAATTCCAGATTTTCCCGAACCCTGAAAAAAAAAAAAAAAAAAATATGTATTTTATAGTGAACTTAAAAATCCTTTTTAAGCAAATTTAAAATTGAAATAGCTGTTTTTCAGATATTAAATACTGTATTTTTAAATATTAATGATATTATTAATAATTTATTTAACTGTCAACATTATTCTTTTTAAAAATAAAATTTAATTTAAATCCACGCATTTCAAATGCTGTTTTATCTCAGCTTCTATGTGGCATATTTGAAAACCTACATTAGCATCAACAAATCAGCATAATGAAAACGTCACTGAAACGTCATTTCCTGCCTGAATGACGTCACACTCATCAACTGGCAAGCAGTTTCTATCGATTGCTTTGCTTGTGGAGAATTGTCCCGAATGTAAGATGCCTTTCTGGAAGAGGGCGAAACAAAAATCAATAGGCATCTTTAACTTGCACGAGCACGGAATATGCGCGTCTGTGTGTGCGCGCATGCGCGTTAAATTATTATTTTTTTTTATTGTTACCTTTACCTGAACAACTGATCGATTATTATAAAAACAGGATGTTCAATTAAAAAAAAGTTTCAATGGTGGACATCTGAGAACATCGAAAAATACAAACTTTTTTTTTTTTTTTTTTAACAATTGCCAATTTGTTGTTAAAAGGATACGCAGGGTTATCCCCACTTTCTTAAGACTGACGTCTTAATTTTGCCTTTATCTCTAAGGCATCTCACTTGTCACGGTTTTAATGATAGATGAAAAGGTCAGTTAACCCTTTCAAAAGCAGACGACAGTTCTGTTTTTTTTTTATTGTTGGAAACAAAAGAAAAGCAGGTGACATACAATTATAATGAGGTCTTCTGATCATTTAAAAAAGGTCAAGGACGAAATAAGTTCGGTTTATCTGCGATCATCTTGACGCCATGTTCCCTGGTGTGTGAAGCTTGCTGATGCAATTATAATCCATCTATCTTCTTATCTTGTATCTGTATTTTTCTTCGGTTAAACCTCTTAAAATTGTCATGTGACAGACAGCCGAACATGCTAACATGTTCATTGTTTTAACCTCTGGATAGGGATCGCTGTAATCCTCGTGCTTCATTTAAAATTCCATTAAAATTGCTAAGCGTTCCAGAATCGGAGTTACAAGGAAAGGTCAAAACACAGTCGCCAACTTCAGAAATGGTGGGAACCTACGGACGTGATTCGATTAAAAAGCAATGGTTTTTAATAGTCCAGGATAACTGCTGACAGATCTTTGTCTCATCAGAGTGGTCACAAGAAATTCAAGCTTCTGGCGCAAATTAGAGCTTAAATTGTGTTCTCTTCATTTTAGTTTCAAAAAGCCCCAAAAATGAATCTCAGTTGAAATGAATCCCTAATTGCTTGGAGTCCCCCTTGGTGTTTAGATTTTTTTTTTCAAAGTTGATGGACCTGGACAATGTCCGGACTTTGGACTGTGATTGAAAATAGTCTGACTCAATACATGATTCGAATGGAAAGGCAAGGTCCCTCCAATAAGAAAATTTTTTTTTCATCCAAACCACTTCAGTGAAACGTCAGAGTGGACCATCCAAGCCCTGTCTTTTGTGCAGTCAAGAAATACCAGCGAAGTCGCCTTCAATTTTTTTTTTGTAGACATTTGCATCACTACAGAGGTCATAACCTTTTAATAACCACTATTAGTGACGTCACCTCCGCTGAAATGGGTCATTAAGCCTCGTGTCACGACTCCAGGGTGCATACAGACCTGTAGAGGCTGAAATTGCGTTTTATTTCCCCTCCTCCCCCCCACTAAACGGAAAGTCAAGGCTGCAGCAGGATCCCATCCAGAAGACATGTGGGAATGATAGTTATTGTGTCGAGGGGGGAAGAAATAAATAGAAGGCGACCAATGGCAACTGTCCACGGGTGACTGTGATGAATATGTTACTAATTGAGAAATAATAAATTAAGTGGTGGTGTGGAATCAAGAGTGGCATTAGGCCATTAAAGAGATGGCATCGAGGGACTAAGAATGATAAAGAACATTTTCGTATAAGATTGTTATATTTTTGTATAGATGCAACTATTCTTACTGCGACATAGATCACCATATCTAGGGCCGGTACTAGCACGGACGTTAAATGCTGTCCTGGATCATCAGAGCACTGACTTTATATTCTCCACTCGTATTCAGTTCGCTTTCCTCCAACTGATTTCTTCCACACTCTGGACTATTGGCAGATGTGCTCAATTACAGAAACCAGAAAAACCTCAAATAGCATGTAGATATTATATATGGAGAGAGAGAGAGAGATTGCATTTGTAGTTGGTGTACATTAAGGCACTTTTTGTGCACCTCAAGAAGTTGTGTGCTGCACACCAAATGTCGTTTTACAAAGCACAGAAGAAAGGCAGCTTAAAACGCACCATCTCACGCTTGCTCAACCGCTGCCCCCTCCCCCTTATCGCTGACCAACCGACTAAAGCAACCCCTGCTTATTTTCGTTGCCCACAAAATTCTGCAAGTTCCCCACCCAACGAGGTATTTCTTGTTGCGCAATCCGATCCACCCCGAAGTCCCTTTTCACACCATTCGGACCTCCGCTTTAATTCACTCCCACTGCACACTGCGTTACCATAGAAACGCCAAAGGGATCCCCTTTCGCGGTTTGTTTCACTTAGCCGCTGACCACAGTCTCGGTGGCCATTACAAGACGCTCGTGCTCCTTAAGTAAATTAAAGTCCACGGGGGAGGACATTGGCAAAGCATTCTTTATTAGTCGCATGAAGAAGAAATTTCCACATCCGGCCTCCCACAAATTATGTGGGTGCTGCCGCTCACAAACTCTTCTGTCTAATAGCCGCATTCACTGCTCATGCGCGCAGACTGACGGGTTAAAGTTACGGATCAGTGACGATGGATCGGCTCCCTCTGGTCACAACTGACCTTGCTTCGGCTGGCAGCAGATGGCGATGCAGGTAGAGCAACCCGAAGCTGCCGAGTGGAGAATCTTAAGGAGCAGGTGGGGGCGCCAAATAAATAAAAGATAAAAGCCTCCTCTGTTAGCCTTACTTCGTAGGCTTAATAAATAGGGCCCCCTTTAAATAACAACCCCACTTTAAACGCAGATATTTGAGATGGATGGAGGCTAAAATGCAATTAGAAATCTATGCACGGCTCCATCTATTTTTCCAGAAGCCTTTAACAATAGGAATAGGTCGAGGATAGACAACAATGGGTCACGTGACGTTTCCAATTACAACAATTTATATTGTTGTATTTCAACTGTCACAAAAAGCAGCAGATTTTGCTTACGTATACGGTTGGAAAAAAAAAAAAAAAACAGTTCTTTTTGAAACAGTTAATCTGCCTCAGATAAGAGTCTCAAATTTTTTGAAAAAAATCATAATACCCGAATTAATCATCGCGTTTAATGATGTATTGGAACGTATGAAAGATTTTGGACCGATCTCTTGATTGATAACCCTTTAGGATGTAAATATACTGAGGAAAATCATGGGTCATTATGGGGGGAACAACTGTGGGGAAACAAATGTCCATTAATAACCGCCTTCTTAGTGTGGTTCTGAGATGTGCCACTGGGAAAGTGGCCTTCACCTGTCGTCTTTATTATTTTGTTTTTCTTTATTAAAGTTAACGATGGATGGAAGAGGGGAATAATTGAGGAGACCACACAGGTGGGTTGTTCACGGCGGACACGCTCGTGAACTCTCCATGTTGCTTATCTCTTCTCAGCTTATTTTATATCCCTCCAAAAGATAAGGTTTAACAATTGCATTGTTTACTCTTCTCATCTGTAAACGTCCCTCAGTATTATAAAATGGAAATTGAATCCAGTTTTTTTTTCGTTTTTGCTTCTTAATCTTAGAAATGTCGCATATGAATTATTAACTTATGAAATTAATACTGAATTTAAAGCTCTGGTATATAAGGCACTGAAGGCATTGAGTGAAATGAGTAGCTTCCATCACAAGGCCATCCGGACTGCCACTGGAACATTTCGCACATCTCCTGTCCAAAGCCTTTCCTTGAACCATCTCTGCCTCTTTCACTTTTTAAATCCTTGCCTGATAACCCCACGCAGTCATCTCTTTGAGCTACGATGGGAAGATCTCTACAACACTCGTCCGACTGCCAACCGACCTTTTGGTATTCGAATCCAAAGGGTGCTAAATGAACTAAACATTACGTTGCCTAATCACCAAGGCATTTCCTTCCACCTTGGCATGCTCATCTTCCATCTTCAGACCCCTCTCTCTCAAGATTTGGGGGAAGGCTGCCACGCTAACTGCTGTCAACCAGCAACTGTTTGCATACCAGTCTATACAGATGGCTCGAAGTCAGAATCGTATGTGGGGATCGGCTGTCGTCCTCCCACACTAAACAGTATCCAACAAGATTCTACAAGAAACTAGCATGCATACCGCAGAGGTGCATGCAATAGAAATAGCTCTTGATCACGTTACTTTATCATCGGTGAGGTTAATGTCCCTCATCCAGTCTTCTCCAGGATTCGGAAGATGATTTTTTTCTTCTCCAATCAGAATTTGACATCGGTTTCTGTTGGATCTCAAGCCACGTTGGGATCAGGGGAAATAAACTAGCTGATACCGCCACAAAGTCAGCCATTACCCTGGATAATTATCGCCTATTTGTCCCCTATACAGACTACAGACAAACAATACGCACCAAATAATATTCCCAATGGCCAGATTCTGAGCATGGATGTCACAAATTAAGCCTGTAATCAAGCAATATCACACCATTCTAATGGTACTTTCGAATCAGCACCAAAAATTATACAAATTCACATATTTATATGAAAATGGAGTTTAAGATCCCTCCCGAAAACAATCTCCACCAATACCCAAACAGTACAGACCCATCTCCTCATCATTCACACATCTCAAAGTTGGAGAAAGCCATCCTGCCACTCCATCTTTTTCTAGAAAGACCACTGCAATGTCATTATTCGTGTCACCAATCCATCGTTACAAACTTTCTGGCAACAAACTTGGCTCTCAAGGCCTTCGATGCGAAGACCGATTTGTCCGTATTGTATGAAAATGTTTTCTGTTTATATACCTTCTTTAAAAGTAGTGCAATACCAAAGCAACTTTTGGTAAAACAGGAGCTTGGTTCAAAATGACCACAAAAACACACAACATCACCATAAAGTTGTCTTAAGTTACGTGTTTTTAAAAGAGCCAATAAGTTTGAAATAGTCGAAAACAATTTTTTGCTGGCATTGCATTATCTCTGCAGTTCAAATCCTTCTGGTTCCAAAAACAGATTAAAGGAGAATCCAAAAAGCTGAGTCAGCGAAAGCGTCCAAAGAGATGATGTTCAGTTCGGTGGTTACGTCTTTTTTTATGTCCTCAACGTCCTGAAATCTGTTTCCATTGAGGGCAGTTTGAACCTTGAGAAAGAGGAAGAAGTCCGCTGTTGCTAGATCGGGAGAGTAGGGTGGATGATTGATTGTACAATGCGACATTTCCTCATAAATGCTTCACAAGAAGTCCAGAATGGACGGAGACATTGTCATTCAACAAGACCCAACTGCCTTTCTAACGAAATTGAGGGCGCAACGGGGAAATGCACTTCAGTAGTCTTTGAAGTACCTGTATGTAGAACTCAGCATTAATTTTTCTCTGCTTCACGTACAAATTCCTTGTGAATCCCACCCTGTTTGTCGAAAACATGGTCAGCATCCTCTTGATCCTGGATTTCTGTAAACGAAACTTTTAGGCCTTAGTGATGATTTTGAAGTCCACTGCATACTCTGACGCTTCGTCTCTGGGTTGTACAGAAACACCCAAAACTATGTCCAGTGACAATACAGTCGAGGAAATTAGGATTGCCATCACAAGTCTTGTCGAGGCAATCCTAAGTGCTTGAGAAGTCTTGACACTCCTCTTGTGGACGTTGGAAGTTTTGTATATTTAAAGAGGGGTTGGAAAATAAAATTATATTTTTCTCGAATTTCAAGTAACTTTGGATGAATAAACTAAGTTAAAAAAAGGTTCAATATTTTTAGAATTTCAAAGTTTCGAATTTTGGTTGTACGTTCAGAAATGTCTCTTTAAGAACTTTCGATCGGAACGTAATACCAAAGTTGGTGATTTTCGTGGGTAATTAAAGATTTATGAACCCAACTAGATTTTGAGGTGTTTTTACAAACGTTGCCGATTTCGTGGGTATTTTAAAGTTTTTGCGGGTTTTTTTTTACAAGTTGTTGGTTTCTTCGGTATTTTCAGATTTTTAACTACATTTTGCAGTTTTTTTAAACCAAAATGGTGATTTCGTGGCTATTTTAAGATTTAACCCAACTAGATTTTGCAATGTTTTTTCCAAAGTTGTCGGTTTTGTGGTTATTTTAGGAATTTTTTTTTTTTACCAAAAATACAAAATCGACAAATTTTTTACCAAAATTTGTCGATTTTGTATTTTCAGATTTTAACCAGATTTTGCAATTTTTTTAACGAAAATTGTGATTTCGTGGGTATTTTAAGATTTATGAACCCAAATAGATTTTGCAGTGTTTTCTACAAACGTAGATTTTGTGGATATTTTAAGATTTTGAACAAAACTAGATTTTGCAGGGTTTTTGGCGAAAGTTGTCGGTTTTGGGGTTATTTTAAGAATTTGAACTCAACTAGATTTTGCGGGTTTTTTTAACCAAAGTTGTCGATTTCATGAGTATTTTTAAAGAAAAAAAACCCAGCAAGATCTAGTTGGGTTCATAAATCTTTAGGTTTATGAACTCAACTAGATCTTTAGGTTTATGAAAAAAAAAACAATCTTCAAATCTTAAAATACCCACGAAATCACAACTACAGTCTGCAAAATCTAGTTGGTTAAAAATCTCAAAATACCCACGAAATAGACAACTATGGTAAAAAAAAAAAAAAAAAACTGCAAGATCTAGTTGGGTTCATAAACCTAAAGGTTTATGAACCCAACTAGATCTTGCAGTTTTTTTTTTTCTTTAAAAATACTCATAATTAAAAATACAATACAAAATACTTTAGGTTTATGAACCCAGCTAGAGTTTGCAGTTTTTTTTCCCCTTTTTTTTTTTTTTTTTTTTTTTTTTTTTTACCATAGTTGTCTATTTTGTGGGTATTTTGAGATTTTTAATCAACTAGGTTTTGCAGAATCTAGTTGTGATTTCGTGGGTATTTTAAGATTTGAAGATTTTTGCAGTGTTTTTTTACAAAGGTCGATTTTTTGGTATTTTAAGATTTTGAAGAACTAGATTTTGCAGTTTTTTATTTTATTTCGCCAAAGTTGTGGATTTTGTGGTTATTTTAAGATTTTGGAACCAACAAGATTTTGCAGATTTTGCGGGTTTTTTTTTTTTTTTACCAAAACTGTCGATTTCGTGGGTATTTTCAAATTTTTAACTAGATTTTGCAGATTTTGCCTTTTTTTTAAACGAAAATTGTCATTTCGTGGGTATTTTAAGATATAAGAAGCCAACTAGATTTTGCAGTTTTTTACAAATATAGTTCGATTTTGTGGGTATTTTAGGATTTTGAACCCAACTAGATTTTGCAGTTTTTGTTGTTTCTTTTTAACAAAGTCGTCGATTTCTTGGGTATTTTTTAAGATTTAGCCCAACCAGATTTTGCAGCGTTTTTTTAGATTGTAGATCGTTGTTGATTTTGGGTGGATATTTTAAGATTTTGGAACCAACAAAATTTTGCAGATTTTGTGGGTTTTTTTTTTTTTACCAAAATTGTCGATTTCGTGGGTGTTTTCAGATTTTTAACTAATTTCGCATTTTCTTTTAACGAAAACTAAGATTTCGAACAAAACTAGATTTTGAAAGTGTTTTGCCAAAGTTGTCGATGTTGTGGGTATTTTAAGATTTTGAACCCAACTAGGTTTTGTGAACAAAGATTGTTTCAAATAGCAGTCGGGCAATAGATAACATCAGTCGAACGTAATGATCCTTAATTAAGATTAAAAGGGTCCGCAGCAAACTCATTACCACAGAACCTATCGTGTAATATCATATGTGGTCTTTCGCGGCATAAAATAGACGAAGAAAGAAATTATCAATGAGAAGAGTGTAATGAGCAAATAGCGTGCAGTCCATATGTCCAGCAGACTGCCCCTTTTGTTGTTCCCGAGTTTTTAGCGTGGTGCCATGTCGCCGAAATGAATGGCCGCTCTGACAGCTCCGTCCAATTCAGACATTAAACGGGGAAGTGTCACTCACTCCTCCGAAGAAAACAAAGAGAAAGAAATGGGATATTACAGGCTGGACGGGGGATTTCCTCCCCGAAATCACTGTTATTGCGACCACTTGTTGAGTGAGGATTACGATTGTGTTTCTCCCGCTTTTTTGGCCCTCTTTCAAAATTGACGTTGGGGCGGATAATAAACACTTGTGCGGTGGATTTAATTTTCGAGGGAGGTAAGAAAATTACTTTAATTGACCGAGGGGAACGCATTTGTTCTCCACAGTGGGAATATCTCTCCAAAATATCCGAAGGTACTTTTTTTTCGCGTGACATCCGATTCATAGCAGAAGCATGGATGGTGGTTATTAGCGGGTAACAAGCTGTGGAAGAAAGCGTGCTTAAAAAGTTTTTTTTTTTTGTGTTGTTTTTGAGGTTAAAATCGTTCGCGTTTCTCAAGCCGACAGATGGAAGTTCGACGTTGAGTGGAAGACCGGCTACGATGGCATCTGTAATCGGGGTTCGATGCCAATTGACTGACCCGTTGTTGTGGGATGCCAAGTGGACGGTACATTCTGAAGTTGAAGGTGACTAAGGTTTTAGATCGGGGGTTTATTTGAATGTACGGTTGATGAATGTTTGGAGAGAGTTGGGCCTCTGTTTGGAGGCCCAAGATTTTAACTTTGGGTTGTGAAGGAAATTGTTAACAAGAGGCATCCTTTTTTTTTTGTCTACAGGATGCAGCGTTTGTTTGATGATCAACAATCCGAGTGCGGTGAGTCGAACAATGTTGAGGTTGGTAAATTGTCATAAAAAGTCCTGTTTTGTACACAACTCTGTTTAACATCAACATTAAAGTTTATCGAATAAATACACAACTATTTATACATGATATTCGCGTTCATGCTGGAGAGAGAAGACAAAGGAAACACAAAGCGAGATAGACAGACAGATATATAGAAAGAGAGAATAGATAGATGGAAACATACACAGAAACAGGGGGGGGAGATAAACAGACAATCACAAGAGATACACAAAAGGTATAAATAGACAGATGGAAACATAAACGGAGAGATACAGACAGAGGTATAAAAAAGAGACAGACAGAAACACAGAGAGAAAGAGAGAGAGAGACAATAGACAGATGGAAGCATACAGAAACAAAGAAAGAAAGAGAGAGATAGATAGGGATACAGAAAGAGAAAGAAAGAGAGATAGATAGAGAGAGAGAGAGAAAGAGAGAGAGAGAGAGAGATAGGGATACAAAGAGAGAGAGAGAGAGAGATAGGGATACAAAGAGAGAGAGAGAGAGAGATAGACAGGAATACAAAGAGAGAGAGAGAGAGAGAGAGAGAGAGAGAGAGAGAGACAGGGATATAAAAAAGAGAGAGAG
Source organism: Mastigoproctus giganteus (assembly GCF_048544385.1). Lineage (NCBI taxonomy): Eukaryota > Metazoa > Arthropoda > Arachnida > Uropygi > Thelyphonidae > Mastigoproctus > Mastigoproctus giganteus. The sequence goes on along the minus strand of NC_143584.1, from coordinate 30,938,178 downwards.
ATAGAGATAAGGATACAAAGAGCGAGAAAGAGATAGAGATAGGAATACAAAGAGAGAGAGAGAGAGAAATAGGGATACAAAGAGAGAGAAAGAGACAGACAGAGAGAGAGGGATATAAAAAAAGAGAGAGAGAGAGAGATAGGGATACAAAGAGAGAGAGAAATAGGGATACAAAGAGAGAGAAAGAGACAGACAGAGAGAGAGGGATATAAAAAAAAGAGAGAGAGAGATAGAGATAGGGATACAAAGAGAGAGAGAGATAGGGGTACAAAAAGAGAGAGAGAGAGAGAGAGAAATAGACAGGGATACAAAGAGAGAGAGAGAGAGAGAGAGAGATCGACAGGAATACAAATAGAGAGAGAGAGAGAGAGAGAGATAGACAGGAATACAAAGAGAGAGAGAGATACAGGGATGCAAAAAAAGAGAGAGAGAGACAGACAGGGATATAAAAAAGAGAGAGAGAGAGAGAGATAGGAATACAAAGAGAGAGAGAGATAGGAATACAAAGAGAGAGAGAGATAGGGATACAAAGAGAGAGAGAGAGAGAGAGAGAGAGAGAGAGAGAGAGAGAGAGAGAGAGAGAGATAGGGATACAAAGAGAGAGAGAGAGAGAGAGAGAGAGAGAGATAGGGATACAAAGAGAGAGAGAGAGAGAGAGAGAGAGAGAGATAGACAGGGATACAAAGAGAGAGAGAGAGAGATACAGGGATGCAAAAAGAGAGAGATAGGGATACAAGAGAGAGAGAGAGAGAGAGAGAGAGAGAGAGAGAGAGAGAGAGATAGGGATACAAAGAGAGAGAGAGAGAGATACAGGGATGCAAAAAGAGAGAGATAGGGATACAAAGAGAGAGAGAGAGAGAGAGAGAGAGAGAGAGAGAGAGAGAGAGAGAGAGAGAGAGAGAGATAGGGATACAAAGAGAGAGAGAGAGATACAGGGATACAAAAAGAGAGAGAGAGAGATACAGAAAGAGACAGACAGAAAGTGAGGGAAGATAGTAGACACAGAAAGAAGGCGATAATGGACAGAGATTATTGATAAATAGAAAGAGAGAATAGACCGTAAAAGAGAGATTATAGAAAGAGAACGAAAGTGAAATAATAGACAGAGGGAGAGAGATTAGAGACACAGACAGAAACACTCATATATATGAGAGAGAGAGCAGAAAAATGTAGATGTTAATGTTCGTGTTAGTTTTGTGAGCTAGGATATAGTGAAAGTACGAGTAAATTGAAAGCATCGATGTTTACAGCAAAATCCTCGATTCATTTCCACTGGGTTCATTCCATCATCCTCTTTGCCTTGCCATCCTTTAGGGTTAGCATTATTCAACTAACATCACTGCCCAAAATCAAATTCTCACGTCAGCATCCTTCTCAGAGTACTACTTTCTCTCTATCAACACACCATCGTTCGAGCCGAAAACATCAACACGAAAAGTGCCACGCCTTAAACGACAACGTAAGAAAAAGAAAACGCATCTTAAAAAAAAAAAAAAGAGAGAGATCCGAGCGGCCAATAGATGGCGCGACCACCGCGCCGCGTTCCCTTCGCTTATCGCGACGCCATCCGAACGTCATACCTTGACCATCGGATTTTGATTAGCTCATTATCCATGCATGCGGCTCACTCATTTTTAAGTACACCCTGTACACAGACCACGTGTTTTTAATTAATTCGCCAAATTATCTCCTTGGCAGAGCGCAGGCGAGATCTTTGCGGATTGGCTGGCGCGTGCACGAACACGTTGCACAAATCGCAATTACCGTATTGAAGGCGCGGTGTTTATACAGATAAGCGCAACCCTTTCTCTTCTGCCAAGGAGCTATGGCCCAAACGACGGGTGAGTAGAATGCGCTTTTAGGGACGGGGCCGAAAATATAAGTTATCCGCATGGCCTGCGAGGCCTCATTAAGTCGCCGTTCATTAGGGCACGGCAACTATTGATCGTCATCGGCGTAATGCATTAAGAGTCCGCGTACGCGTGTACGACGCTTAAAAGGAAATTATAGACGAGTTGGGGTTATCAATTTCGGGACGATGCCCCCTCTGCCGGAAGCCGAAGTCCTTACATCCCGAACACACAATGGTGGGTATTTTCATTCTGCAGGACCGGCCCTTTTCTTTTAAGGCCACTGGCTTTTCTGAACACGGTCATTCTGTTTGCTTTTAAATCCGGGTTTAAGCCTAATTACAACACCTTGCAGACGATAGTAAAATGGCCGCTTTGATGCGATTCAATTTTATTGTTCATGTACATTTCTCTTTTTAACTTATTGCGTGGAACGCGGTTGAATTCTGATGTTGAAATGTACAACACCAGAATTATTTATATTGTTGTGATTTCTATCCTTTCAATCCTTGACTTCTGCATTGTTGAAATCGACAATAATTATTCGGCTGTTATTGTTTCTACCAAGACTTCGTTTTTGAACTTTTCCTACTGTTTCAACTGAGCCTTCGTTTTTGAACTTTTCATACTGTTTCAACTGAGCCTTCTTTTTTGAACTTTTCATACTGTTTCAACTGAGCCTTCGTTTTTGAACTTTTCCTATTGTTTCAACTGAGCCTTCGTTTTTGAACTTTTCCTATTGTTTCAACTGGGCCTTCGGTTTTGAATTATTCTTAGTGTTTTCAAACTTTTCAACAAGCAATATTTCTACTTTCACTTCTGTGCAGTATTTGCGTTGCCCATAGAAATACAGCATGCTGATTATTCGAGTACTTAATGATTTTTTTTTTTGTATTAATTTGAGAGAGACGAGACTGGATAACTTAGTAATATCTTGTGAGTCCTGATGGCAAATGGCAATTGTTTTCGAGGTTTGAATATACAAAATGTGCGTTTCATTTTTCGTTTTATCTTTATCGCTCTTTCCATATTATGCATCGATCCTGTAGATTGTTTTCGATAAGAGAATCGTCTGGTCACGTGCACTCAAATACGTCAGAAGAGTTGATTGTGGTCAGCACTAATGAGTTAAACCGATCTACGTCAATTTGAGCTCACTGAGTTTTTCTGTTTTTTCTTGGCCTGAAGAAAAGGGCGTCGGATGTATTTCAAAGTTAGATTGTTGGTAGATGTCTAAATGATAAGTGGCGCCTTTTAATTTGCATATTAATTTCTCCAGCGTCCAGAGAACGCCTTTGATATTTTGGAACTGCTGTTCTTCACCTTTTGGTGGACATTCTTGTCCGAAAAAACATTTGAAATTAATCTGAGCATTGTCAAACTTGAAACACTTCCATCAACCGGGAAGCTGACTTGCGTATAGCTGCAATTGGCTCTTACCACTGCCAGATCTTTCGTTGTGTTGTAATGGAATTATGCAAATTAGATGGAGTCGTCTGCTTAAGGAGCTATGCGGCAAACTCGACACTTTTGTCGATGCCAATGGACATTGTCTTGTGGGCTCCTTAAAATCCAAGGTTCGTCTCACTCTACGGTCTCGCAGGTTCGAAGATGGTGTGGCAGGATCCTCCTGATGAGGGATGGAGTCTGAGAGGATGTGGGGCACCATCCCTGTTGATTGTAGACGCTGACAGACATTGAAGGGCAGCTGCATTTGATAAAGCTTGTCTCAGAACCAGTTACTGAACATTGTAGAATAATGTTCTACAGACAGAAATAGAAGGATAGACTGAAAAAGAGAGATAGAAATAGAGAAGGCGATGATCAGATGTATAACTTAAAATCGTATAGTCAGAAAAAAGAGAGAGAGAGAGAGAGAGAGAGAGAGAGAGAGAGACAGACAGACAGAAATAGACATAGTAATACGAAGAGAGAGAGAGAGAGAGAGAGAGAGAGAGACAGATAGATAAACAGAGAGAAAGAGAAAGATAGAGAGGAAAAGAGACAGAACTAGAGATACAGATAAAGAGATAGATAGAAAAAGATGATGATCAGATCTATAACGTAATCGTCAAGTCAGAAAAAAGAAAAAGAGAGATGAAGATAAAGCGATTGACAAAAAAGAGAGACGAAAGGAGAGAGAAAGAAACAGAGCGACAGTAATGCGAAGAAAGAAATAGACAGAAAAACAGAGAAAGAAAGAAAGAGAGAGAGAGATAAATAACACAGATAAAAATAGGGAGAAAGAGACAGACGAATAGACATAAAGCGTTGACAGAGGAGAAATAAGAAAAGAAGAGAAATAAAAAAATAGACAAAAAGAGAAATACAGAAACTCAATGCGAGAGAGACAGACAGATGGACGATACAGAAAGACAAATAGAGAGAGTAGGTAACATATAAAAAGTTATGAGAGAAAGCTGGAGCGAGACAAAGGCAAAGTGACAGAGAGAGAAATAGAAAAGCAGAGAGAGAGAGAGAGAGTTGTAGTGTGAGCTGAGGAGTGATAGATAGAGAGATGGTTAAAGAAACGGACGGACGGATGGACAATGAGTTATGTTGCACATTGGGTTTGTTTCGTAAGCACCTCTAATCTATCACTCACGCTTCTTAAAGTGCAATTAAAGAAGCGAATATCTCAGCTTTTTCTTTCTTATTCTTTAACAGCAGCGCATGGACGAAAAACAAAACGAAGTGGATAGAGTACAAATGCTTGTTTCCCTCTTCTTTATTTCCCAACAAGCTTTCACAATTAACACATCCGCTGTCCCCCCCCCCCACCCCAACAAACGCACATCGTTTCATTATCGTATGGGACGCTTTTTGCCCTTTTTCCGAATACCGTCGCGTTATTAAAACCGCGTCCAAAAGCGGCTTTTTTTCGCCGCTAACGTCGGACGAGCCGCAATGGTTTCCGGATCTGTTCTTTATTACGAAACAAAACGGCATCGTGACATTTCTGAAACCTCCGAAGGCCCGATTTTTAAAGCGCACGCACTCGCGCTTAATTACGGGGACAGCGCGAGACCAACAATGTCTCATAACCCGCGTGTATATTTCATCATCAGTCTCATTGTTTAACCGAACTGTCTCGCGCTCGCTGCGGATTTCAAAAACGAAACACGTGATGCCAAAACTGTGACGTTTTTCGAGTTGGTCTGTTGGTCCAATTTTTTGGATAAATACTCGAAAAACGAGCGATTTTTATTTTAAAAATAAATAAAAAAAGTCCATTGTTTTTAAAATTCGATTTTAAAACTTTCCCGGCCATTGAACCGAGCGTCAAAGTACAAGGACATCTTCTGATAAGATAATCGTGCGTCAATTTTTAGATTTAAGATGTTTTCCATTAGGGTGTCTTTGCGTGGAAAGATAGAAGGGCAAACCCTGTAATTTGTATTCCTCTCTCTCTCTCGCTTTCCAGGCATCCATTCAAACTGGTTCTGTCCTTCGTCTTCGGCTTTTTTCCCCCATCTCTCTCTCGCTACCTGTTGGGGCATGATGGGAGTGAGATCCTAATGATGGAAACGTCCTCCAAATAGCGAAAATGTCCTTTCAGAAGCCAGCCACATCGTGGTATTTTGAAAAACATTTACCACGCTTCGAAGAAATGAAAAAAAAAAAAAAGAGAAATTCCGGAGGCCAAAAAAAGTGTCCCAAATATTGTTGAGAAACCTCGATGGGACTTAATGATTAATTATGTGGACCACCGGACTATGTCCTTAACCCTCCTCCAAGCGATTATCATAACTGCTGCCTATATATGGGCACGTAATTAAAACACTTAGGAGAGGAGCTGTTCGAAAGCAAGGTCATGCGGGAACAGACAGTTGGCACGGTTCACATAAGCGTTCGTGTTACGGAGAGGTCATTTCCCGTAATAGTATTTCTTCCCCGATCTCTTTGTTCAGCGACAACTTGGTTGCACTTTTCAAGGCGGTTCGTTGGATGCAACGTCCCACTTCGCTTCTTCTCACCATTGCAGGGTGCGCTAACAGATACTCCACGATTGGATTGAGCTTTTCGTCAATGACTTTTTTCTAGTTTGCATATCGAGTTGGGTTTTGTAACGGGGATGCTCCAAAGAACTTTGTATTTGCTTCAGAAAATGCTCCAGAAAGTGTGGGCAGTGGTTATTCCTTCCCTCCTCCTCTTCTCTAAACTCTCCCTCATGGATAGTTTAGTGATTACGATTATTTCGTTCCAACCGAAATCATTTTCTGTCTCTCTATCATTCTATTTATCTCTCTCTCACATACACACATATTTGTGTGTGTATGAGAGAGAATAAGATAAACAGTAAAGCAGAGGCAGAAAAGTAAAGAGAAATGATACACAGAAAGATAGACTGACAGAAAAGATAAACAGAAAGACAGAGACCGACAAAAAGATAAACGACTGACAGAAAAAAGATGAACAAAACGAAAGAGAGAGAGAGATAAATAGAACGATAGACAGAAAGAGAAACAGAATGGCAGAGAGAAATATAAATAGAACGATAGAGAGACAGAAAAAGATAGATAGAACGATGGAGAGAGGGGGGAGGGAAGAGAGAGAGAAAGATAAATAGAACGATAGAGAGAGAGAAAAAGATAAATAGAACGATGGAGAGGTGGGGAGAGAGAGAGAGAGAGAGAGACTAAAAACGATAAACAAAGAAGAATAGACACTGGTAGAATAGCCAAACAGAAAAATAAGAGGGAACAGACAGAAAGAGGCAGAAAAAGACCGAAGGAGAGAGTGAGAAAGAAAGAAACAGACAGAAAACGATAAACAAAGAAGAGACTGATAGAAAAGCTAAACAGAAAGAGAGGCAGAAAAAGAGAGAGAGAGACAGACAGACAGAAAAATAAACAGAATAACATAAAAAAAATAAGAAAAGACTGACAGACGGAAAGAGAGAGAGAGAGAGAGAGAGAAAACGATAAACAAAGAAGAAGACACTGATAGAAAAAGCTAAACAGAAAGATAGAGGCAACAGACAGAAGGAGAGAGGCAGAAAAAGATGAACAGAAAGAGAGAGACAGAAAAATAAACAGAATAACATAAAAAAAAAATAAAATAAGAAAAGACAGAGAGAGAGAGAAGATAAACAAAAGGAGAGAAAATGAGTCCTCGTTCCCGAATTTCAAGTTTTTCTTTCACAACAGCAGCAAAAAGATTTTCAGAGAAAGAGTACGTTTGTGTAATGTATTCTCTCTTACGTGTAATGGCCTTAGTCGCCTTGTTGCATACATCAGTAGTCTTCAAATAGTCTTGAAGTGCAGTAAGAAAGGAGGAGCTTTTATCGAGCCCATTTCCAAGTTTTTTTTTTCTTTTTTGTACGGCTGAAAAGTCCAGAATAACTGGCAAAAGAAAACTGGCCTCCCTCTCCCGATGTCTGCTAACTACAGTGCCGATCTCTCAAAAGAGAGAGATTGATTAAAAATGGAGAGAGAGAGAGAGAGAGAGAGAGAGAGAGAGAGAGAGAGAGAGAGAGAGAGAGAGAGATGGAAATACTGAACTAGAAACGTTCCCTTTATTTACAATCTTCCTTTCTGATGCGTCCACTTTACACGAAATTAGTGACGTTAGCCAAATCCAGCCAAACATTGAGTTCAAATTAAAAGAATATATTTTAAACTTCTGGGGATAACCCCCCCCACCGAAGTTTAAAATATATCCCCCCCCCCGGTTTCCCCGAATACGTATTGCCCCACAATACAAAGACAACGCAATAAAAGTTATTGTATACGAGTTCGGCTGATTGTATAAGTAAGTTATCCGCATTTTTCTTCGTCTGATTGTTTGGAAAACTCCCCCCCCCCTACACCTGTACCCACTCGCGCAATTCTCAGGGAAACTCCGCGCTATTTACAACCGAAGTCACCCACCACGTTTCCAACGCAATAACTTCCACTTTCAGGTAAACACGTCTGCGGTCTGAGACCCGATTCAAAAGGACGGGCCGAAACAGGTGGAATCCCGAGTAATTCTTCCTCGTCTAGGGGGAACAGTTAGGGGAGACAGGTGGAAATGTAAGTAGCTAACTGACGAACACAGTTGTGCACCCCCCCCCCCTCTCACAATTCGCCCTTTGAAGCGAAATCTGTCGGAGGGGTCGGGACCTGCGGGGTACTTGATAGTTAGACTGGAATGGCGTCTCCGTAAATAGCGACGGTGGCTTCGCGCGCTGCCTGCTAGCGTCTCTACGGCGTACGGGTAACGGTTGGCGGGAGAAAAGATAAACATTCTGGTACAGTGTAACCCTCGGGTCAACTTCTCGTTTTACTCTGACGCAGCTGCAGCGACTTGGTCCACCACACTGCGAGTTCCAGTCACTTAAGAACCCCTGATTTTTTAATACCATCTCCACCCTCTTGCGAGTTGTTGACAACAACAACGACAACGTGGTCAGTTCACTTAAGAAATTTCGGCACATTCGTTTGATTTCTTTTTTGATGATTCTCGCGACTAGCCATTGACCCTTAAAAACCCTTATTGACATTATGAAAAATTGGTTCTTTTGGGGGGAATCTGTTTGAGGAGAAACTGATGAAATTCGGCTGCCTATTTCGGCCAATTATTTAAAGTTATTCTATTTTGTAAAGGCAGTGTAGGGTGGGGGGGGAGAAATCTAACGTTCGTATGGAGACCCAGCAGGTGTTTTTCTTCCTAAACTTTCCAATAACTTTGGCTTCCCTTTATCTCAGTCCTTAGCCTATTTGCCTATGTAAAATCTTCTGCGTGAAAATCAACATCATTCACTCTCGAAGGTCCACGCATGTCCTCCTGAGTGAGTGGGAGTATAAAGAAGAAAAAAATCTAGATTGAAAAAAAAAATTGACCAAAAAAAAAAAAAAATAGACGCAGCATCTGGCGTTGCTTCCACGGCACTACGATAGACACTGTCCACACTCTAGCGAACAGGGCCGGCAGAGTTTTTTTGCGTATACGGACACTATTTCGTGACACGAAAGGACAGGCTACGAGAAAATGATCACGCAAATCCATTCTCGAAGCGGAATGAATAAAAAAAGTCGTTTATAGTTCATCGGGGTAGCCATACTCCCAGTTCCCAGGTAATTTTCTCCCCAGGAGGGGTCAGAGAGTAAGAAATGGCGCATATGGGGGGCTATTTCTTGATATTAAGGGATTTTATTCCTTCTGGTTGCTTTAGATTAACAGAATCGGCATTTATGGACTACTCGGGGGCCAATTAATGAGGTTCTAACTAATAGGGGTAAGTTAGATGGAAAATTCGAATATATTATTGTGCATTTTATTTTTTGTTCTCTAGTACTTGTAAGAAATTTTATGAGCACGCGCGTGTGTTTTTGTAATTAATAAAAATTATGGCCTTGTCAAATTGTAACGCGAATTTTATGTAATTTGTAATTATGAACTAATATTGTAACGTTTCAATTAATATATTACCAGAAAATTACATTATATTCTATAAAACTATTTTGTATCTATAAGTAAATTTCTAAATTTAAATTAAAAATTAAATATTTAAATTTTTTTCTCGCTTTTTTTGATATATAAACATGCACCTTTTTTAAATTCTGATAATTTTTTTAAAGTTAATATCATGAAGGAAAAAAGTGCTTAGGGGCTTTTCAGCCCCTAAATTCTCATTCAGTAAACCCTTTTGATAAACCCTTAAAAAGGGGTTTAAGGCTGAAAGGGGTTATCATGAGAGTTTTAGGGGCTAAAAGCCTTCACCCCCCCCCTTTTCATGATGTTAACTTAAACCTTTCATATTATATTGATGATATTCACTTAATGCTTTTTTCTCATTATATTAACTTAAAGATAAGAAGGGATTTAGGTTTCAAAATTTAGGGGTTTTGGTCTTGCAACTCTAAACCCCTTCTTTAAGGGATTTGGGGAGTCTTCTTCTTTAAGAACGGGTGTAGGACTTTCAGCCTTAAATTCAAAGGATATAATTTTCTCATAATACCCCTAAAATACTTAATCTTTATAATACTTCTTAAACCCCTACATTCTGAAAGCGTTTAATTTTCTCATAATAAAAGCTAAAAAAGGTTTAGGGCTGAAAGGGTTTGAGGCTAAAAGCCCTATCTCCCCCCCCCCCTTTCATGATGTTAACGTAAACCTTTGATATTATATTGATGACATTCAATTAATGCTTTTTTTCTCATTATATTAACTTAAAGATAAGAAGGGGGTTTAGCTTTCAGAATTTAGGAGTTTAAGAAGGGGTTTGGGGAGTCTTCTTGTTTAAGAAGGGGTGCAGGCCTTTCAGCCTTAAATTCTGAAAGGGTTTAATTTTCTCACAATACCCCTAAAATACTTAATTTTCATAATACTTCTTAAACCCCTAAATTCTGAAAGGGTTTAATTTTCTCATAATAAAAGCTAAAAAGGGGTTTAGGGGTGAAAGGGTTTATCATGAGAGTTTTAGGGGCTAAAAGCCCTATCCCCTTTTTCATGATGTTAACTTAAACCTTTGATATTATATTGATAATATTCACTTAACGCTTTTTTCTCATTATATTAACTTAGATAAGAAGGGATTTAGGTTTCAAAATTTAGGGGTTTTGGTCTTGCAACTCTAAACCCCTTCTTTAAGGGATTTGGGGAGTCTTCTTGTTTGAGAAGGGGTACAGGACTTTCAGCCTTAAATTCTGAAAAGGTTTAATTTTCTCATACTTCCCCTAAAATAGTTAATCTTCATAATACTTCTTAAATCCCTAAATTCTGAAAGGGTTTAATTTTGTGGGTGGCCAGTGCAATTCCGAGCCACTTTGGTGTGACATAAGCTCTGGAAAAACAAAATTAATAATTGTATGTTATGAGTAAAATTACTGTGGTGAGTATAACAGACCAGTAGATTGGAAAATCTTATAATGGAGAATAACTTTCCAGATATTTCTTGATCTGCATATATGCAGATCAAGCGTTTCAATTGATCTGCATATATGCAGATATATGGACTAGGTGGGAATGATCATGATCTGTTGTGAGATTTGCTTCAAGATGTAACTGTCAAAGGTAATGAGTAGATATTTTGCTTTCGTTAAGGTGACTGCAATGGTCTTAGACAGGTTTTAAAATCTTTTCAGTGGGACCAATTGATGATGCTACCAACAGTAAATTGTAAATGGGAATCATCCTTGGATTCAGGGGTCTCTTGGTCCATACCCATTGGAGATGTGCAATTGTCTATCCTATTCAGAAAAGGGGACCATAGGGCGAAACAAGTAACTGTAGACCTGCTTCTGTTTTAGGGAAAATAATGGAGTTTCTGGTTAAAGTAATGTAGGACCATCTAGACAGGAATGCAATCACAGCATGGATTTCTTAAGGGACGATCTTGTCTGACCAATCTGATTGGATACTATGATGCAGTAACAAAGGAACTGGACGCAAAAAGTATTGATATTATATACTTGGATTTCAAGAAAACTTTTGATGCTATTGCGCATAAAAGACTGCTGTACAAATTGGAGAAGTGTGGCATTAAGGGAAAGTTGCTATCGATAAAGGCGTGGTTCAGTGGGAGAAGACAGAGTGGTTATCGATGGACACTGCTCTTCTTGGAGTAATGTGCAGTTCCTGAGGTTTCAGTGCCTTGTTCTGTTACCACTGAAGGCATATTAGGCTTAACGTGTAAATTTGCAGGTGATACAAAAGGTGGTTATTCATAGTAATCTGGTATGATTCTGCAACGAGATCTAGAGAAATTATACAGATATGCTGAGAAGTGGAAATTGATGTTTAACATCTCCAGGTGAGATTGATGAGCCCATTGCTGAGGACTATTTAGGAAATAGAGATAAATCCTCTCAAGATATATAAAATAAGACTCGTCAACCAACAAGTCGATCGGGCCTGTTGTCCAACTATTATGGAAGACATCCTAAAGGATACACCACGATTTTTTACTGAATTTGTCCAAGTGTGAAGCATACCGTGCTTAATAAAAAGACGTTTATAGATGTAGAATACAACTGTTGTGCAATACGTATATCTTTTTGTTTAATTAATTGTTTAGTTTCTTCTCCGATGTATTTCCTTGCATCCAAATACATGTAATCTCCAACCAACAGTCTCTATTTCCTTGGTTTATTACCCAGTCAAAGGCTCTCTGTTCTAGATATCCGTTCTCCTTTTTTGTCTGAAGAAATCCGATAGTGCAGTACTTGGAAAGTGTCTAAAAATAGTAAATTAGTTCCAGCTCCAGTTCAACGCTCAGTTCTACAACTAGCTCCAATTCTGATTTCAACAAAAAAAATTGTTTATTTATTTATTAGATGCAGCGGTAGCATCAGGGATGGTTTGTCCCTTTACGCGCGGGCACCTAGGGCACAAAGTTCAAGGGGATGCACCATATAGGCAAATTTAGCAGTCATCTAATGGGTCAAATTCGAGTTAAAATCAATTTAAAAATGTTTATGATGAAAGAGAAGACTCAGAATACGTAAATTTATGATTACTTTAAATATGGTTACAGTTTTTATTATCTAAAAGTTCTTCTTCAGTGCTTATATAACAGCTACGTACCACTAGATGATATTTCATATTATAAAACAATATTTGGCAAAATGAAATGGGGTTAGAACGAGTCTATCCTATTATTTTAGTTATTAAATTATTATTATTTATAAATTCTGCCAAAAACTCAAACTTTGCCTTCATTAACGAGATGCGTTTGAAAGTAGTGCAATACCAGAGCTAAGGCAATTTTTCAAATTTATTAATGATAAGGTGGACAGCAGACTACATAATCCTGTATAGAATAATCCATCAGTACGAGGTTTGTTTATTATCTCTCATTGGCTGTTGTGTCACGTGTGTGATGTTCGCTCATCAAGGGTATAATCGGTTGTTAATCCCAATCTATAATCCCGGTATCAGTACAGGCATAGAAAGCAAGCTTATACAGCATCAGCCGAAAAAACCTTCCCATTTCACCCATCCATTCTCTTCAAATGTTTTTCTAGTTCTGCCTTGAATTTATTTAAGCTATTAGCTTCCACAGCAACAAATGGAAGTTTGTTTCAGCAATCAAATTTCAGCACATCTCTTCTATGATTGTCTTTCCTCAATTTTGGTTTATGCCCCCTCAAGTTCGTAATCTGAGCAAGAGGAAGAATCCCATCAGCATTAGTAGAGGCATTTGATGCAAGAAAGCAAGCTTATGCAGCATTAGCCAAAAAAAAAAATAATAAAAATAAAAATAAAAAAATAAATAAATAAAAAATAACCACTTCCACTTCACCCCTCTGTTTGGTCGAAAGGCAAATTTCGAACAAACACAGGGGCTAAAGGCAAATTTCCTCACGTCTATCCTACATCTGTCTTTTCTCAATTTGAATTCATGCCCTCTCAGGTGATTATTCTGAGCAAGAGGAAGAATCCCATCAGCATTGAGCATGCTCAAACCATTCAAGGCTTTGTACACCTCTATCAGATCACCTCGCTGGTGCCTAGTCTCCAGACACTGTAATTTGCAAAACTTAAGCTTTTCTTCGTAAGAGCACCCCTTTGTTCCATTCACTAATCTTGTTGCCCTTCTCTGTACTCGTTCCAGCAGCTCTACATCCTTCTTGAAATGAGGCCTCCAGACCTGTATACAGTACTCAAGGTGTGGCCTGAACATTGCCTTATACAATGGAATAATCACCTCCTTATCCCTGCTGGAAAAATTCCTGTATATCATTGACAAGACACCATGAGCTACTCTTGCAGCCTGTCTGCACTGCTCAGAGAACTTCATATCTGCCTGCACAATTACCCCCAGGTCCCTTTCATTCTCTACCACTGTCAGTGTAGTACCACAGAGTTGATACGTTGCTCTGGGGTTGCTGTTTCCCATATGTAGTACTTTACATTTGTCAAACTTCATTTGCCACCTCTCAGCCCATCTGCTCAACCTTTCCAGATCCTGTTGTAGCAGCGTATTGTCATTAGGAACCCTGCCAACCTTCGTATCGTCTGCAAACTTGGACATTAAGCTTGATATACCATCATCAATATCATTTATAAATACAGAAAACAATAATGGACCCAATACTGAACCCTGAGGGACTCCACTAATAACATTAGTCCACGATGAGCAGTGTCCATTGATTACCACTCTGTATTCTCCCCCTCAACCACCCCTTTATCCATAGCAGCAATTTGCCTCCAATGCCACACTGCTCCAATTTGTACAGCAGTGTTCCATGTGCAACAGTATCAAAAGCCTTTCTAAGATCCAAGTATATAATATCAAAGTTATTCCCTGCATCCAGTTCTTTTGTGACTGCATCATAGTATCCAATCAAGTTGGTCAGGCAAGACTTCCCCTTAACAAAACCATGCTGTGTCTGAGTTATAACTGAAGTCTTGTCTAAATGAGCCTGCAGTGCTTCTTTAACCAGTGCCTCCATTAATTTTCCTGGAACAGAAGTTAAGCTCACAGGTCTATAATTACTTGTGTCAGCCTTTGATCCTCCTTTGTGAATTGGGGTCACATTTGCACATCTCCAGTCCATGGGTACCTCCCCTGTGTCCAAGGAAGCTCTCATAATTATGGCTAAGGGTTTGCTTACTTCCTTTGCTCCCTCCTTTAATATAACTGGATAGATCCCATCCACCCCAGGTGCCTTTCTTGTGTTTATCTTCAACAATTTCTCCTCCACTTTACTCTCAGTTATTACAAGATTCTCTAGCTTACTGCCAGAGTTGAATACACCTCTGGCATTCCCCTCGCTAAATAACTCCTCATGTGTGAATGTCGATGCAAAATATTCATTTAGTTTGTTAGCTACCAGAGCAGGATCATCAACAGTTGACCCATCGATATCAAGTGGACCAATCTGATTCATCCCCTTCCTTCTAGAGTTTACATAAGTAAAGAACTCTTTGCTGTTTTTCTTCGCATCCCTAGCCAAAGATTTCTCGTAATGTGCCTTCGCCTGCCTAACCTCCTTTGTAACTTGGTTACAGATCAACTTGTATCTATCATAGGCTTCTGTGTCACGTGTTAATTTGTATGTATCCCATGCATTTTTCTTCTCTGCCATATGCCTCGTCAGTTCATCTGACATCCATTTTGGCCTAAACCTTGAACAATATTTCTTAGTTGGTATGTAAAGCCTAGTAGCTTCCAAGATAAGTTCTTTGAATGCTTCCCATTTTGAATTTGCTGTTGGTAACATCATCAGTTGGTCCCACTGTATAGAATTTAAATACTGTCTCAGTCCATCGTAGTCGCCCTTACGGAAGCAATACCCCTTCCCTTTACCCCTGATGGTAGTTACCTCTTTGAGTAAATCCCACTTCAGCACATTGTGATCACTGCCACCTAGTGGTTACTTTATCTGCAGATTCTTAATGCATGAAGAATCACTGCTGATAATCAAATCAAGAGTATTACTCCATCTAGCTGCCTCCCGAACATGCTGATGTAGAAAACAATCATCCAATAAATCCACAAAAGCCTGGTCATTGTGTGAGTGACCAGCCCCCAAATTCCAGTTAATATCTGGGAAATTAAAATTCCCCATTATAAGACTCTCTGATTTACTGGCCCACTCTATTTCCCTGTACAGTTTCTTATTATACTCATTAGTGTCATTAGGCCTACAGCACCCTCCTTCTCTCAATTTTGATCTCCCAATGCTTATGTCACACCAAACTGACTCGACACTGCACTGTCCAGCGATGTCCACTGGCTTCACTTCCTTGGATTTTATGTGTTTCTTAACTAATAGCAGAACCCCTCCTCCCTTCCTATCCTGTCTATCCTTCCTGTACACATACTGCGCGGGTAGCACAGTGGTATCATCACCGTCCTCCCCACACCGGGTGGAAAAGGCCTGGGTTCGATGACGCGAGGAACTTTAATGGGCTTTTTTCACTCCGTGGCTGAGTTAGTTGGTCTCAGGCGTAGATAGCAAGGTTTTTCTCCCCAGTAACTGGGGTTTTTTCGTCCAGCAAAACAGGCAAACCGTAGAACATACGCAATTTACAGACACAAATACGGGTTAATGTATTTAAATTACGGGAAACCCTAAAATAATAATTTTTTAATTTTTCCTGTACACATTGTACTCCCCAAATTCCAGTTCTGCATTCCTTATATCTGTGTGACACCACGTCTCTGATATCCCAACAGTATCTGTCTTTGATGTTTTGAGCAATACCTCAAATTGATCAAATTTATTTACTAAACTCCTAGCATTGGTGTACACGCAAGTATACATGCACCTGTTCTTTTTCTTAGCTACCATAACACAACCCATGTGTTTACTTGTACCGCAATGACTCCCAGCAATCTCTGAAATATCCTGCATCTTCTTTTCCAGGCTGCGGCTCATTCCAATAGAAGCAGTGCAAGAATCACTTTCACCTCTGCCAGTGGCTACTGTTAATCTATTAGTCCTTGTACCCCCCCAATCTAGCAGTTTTCCGACCTACCTAACACTGCCTCGATAGCATCAGCAAACATTCTTGCACCCTTTCTATTTAAGTGTATCCCATCCCAGTAGAAGCCGTCTCTCCTGTTAACAAGTACAGACCAGGCTGAAAAAAAGTTTACCCCTTGAGCCTTGCACAATCTTTCCAGGGCCGAATTGATCGACAGGGCTCTCATCATATACTCCCTCCTATCGTGTCTGGGCAGAATTGCAGACACTTTCAAATTCAACCCTAAAAGCATTGAGCTTGTTCAAACCATTCAAGGCTTTATACACCTCAATCAGATCACCTCGCAGGTGCCTAGTCATCAGACACTGTAATTTGCAGAACTTAAGCCTTTCTTCGTAAGAGAAACCTTTTGTTCCACTCACCAATCTCGTTGCCCTTCTCTGTACACGCTCAAGAAACTCTACATCCTTCCTAAAATGAGTCCACCAGACCTGTATACAGTACTCAAGGCGTGGCCTGACCATAGTCTTATACAAGGGGATAATCACCTCCTTATCCCTGCTAGAAAAATTCTTGTATAAGTACATCAAGTATTGGGTCAGACACTTGAAATGCTTCCTTAGTGAAGTTATATAAACTAATGTTTCTATCTAACTAATGTTCAATTCATTCTTTCAGTACATCTTTATATAAATATTAGTGGTTTTGTTTCAATATACCAGAAATAACATCTTAAGGTCTTAAAAAGGTGTCCTGGTGGTCCAAAGAGTACACTAGGGTAGTGCAGACGTTCACACACTCGGCTAATTACTCTAGCCTTCAACGAGGTTCGGACCTAGAACCCTCCGAGTGACCAACAGCGAAACTCCAGTATGGTGGTTTTGCCATTTGTAATTTTCCCTACTGGAGGGCTATATATTTAATGCTACTCAGGTGGATAATCTCAATTGCTGATCGAATGACCCGCGCCTTCTTCTAAAGTTAGCTGTTGAAGTTTTAATATATTTCTAGGGATGACCATGGCTTGACATCGAAAGCAATAAAAAGAATTGTTTTTGGCGAAGATGGTTTAATCATTTCATTATCATAATTGCAAAAACACGCTGGAAGTGTAACTATGGTGTAGAAGACCACACCACAGATACATAACCTTACAGTATTGGTACAGATTCAAAATAGGTGTTAATTGATTAGGGGTAGTTACCAAAAAGGTTGTTCTGTAAATTAGAAACATTGTCACTGGATTTCGAACTCAACTGTTCCATTCATAATTTCAGTTTGAATTTTAGGTTGAATTTTAGTTGAGCTTTGTAGCTCTACAACTACCACACAACGTTCTGCCCTATTCAAAAATCTTGCTAACCCTTTGTGCCCGTGCGCATGTGCACACCTAGCCAAGAAATAGAGAGCGCGCGCGCCTATATTCTGCAGAATCAGCACGAGGTACGTTCCCGTGAGAGCGGAGGAAATGCATTGGACCAATCAATAAGACGAAAGAGCAAGTCGGCGGACTAATTTTGTCTTCAGAGCCACATATTGATTTGGTTACTAGAAAATTAAACAATATATTTTTTCCACTAATATACTTCTGGTTGGGGTGGAGGGGAACACAAGGGAGGGAATCAGGTACTTTTAAAAGTCCACTCTGTTCGTAGATTTGGGCATCTTTGCACATTAATAGGAACAGAGCTTTCCAAATGAAAAATATCACTTCTGACAACTTCATCTGTTCTACGAGCTCGAAGCTGACTTCAAAGTTGTCAGCTGTACCAGAAGTTTCTTAAAATATTACCCCCTCCGAATATTATGTAGATTGGTGGTGAGCAACCTAGATGTTCTTTGTCCTCACTACTATCGCAAATTTCAATAAATATTTGTAAGGTGGTTTTAGTTCAACAGTCACAGATCAACTTTAAAGCTGCATTTCCTCTTATGGATCACAGTATTTACAATCCACAACGCTTGTACGTCATGTTCTGAAAAAAATCATCTCTGAGGAAGGTTTAAATAGCTTCCTTGAAACGTTTCTGGTATCTCAATATCAAATGGTGCCATTTCACTGCCATTTTTACTAGCTACAAAAAGCCGTGCAAGAAAGCCTTCCCCTTAAAAAACACAAAAAAAAAAAAACCCCAGTGGGTTGTTTTAGTTTTCGTATCTGGCAGTTCGTTGCAGATGTAACATCATAAACTATTTCTTATGGCCATCTTTTTAAGTCAACTCATAAAGAAAACCGAAGGCTTTCTATGGGCATCTGGTTAGTGTATTTTCAGCGAGTCCCTCAGTAAATCTTGCCGGTTCTCAGAGCGTTCTTTATTAAATGATCTCTTCTGTTTATTTTGTTTTTTCTATCTTTTTTAATATACGGCTTTCATAAACAAGCTCCACACAGAACATGAAGTATGCATCATTCAGACTAATGTCAGTGAATCCGATCAGATATTACAAAAACAGTTTGTCAGTGGATTATCACCAATTGGCCATCTGTCTAACCTCATACGCCTTCTTCTTACTCAGCCAAAACGAAGAGAGTGTCCAGTGATCTCGTACGATCTTGTTAATAATAAAAATCGTTGTTTACTTTTGAGAAATATTGCCGAAGGTGCGTTGATCTAATATTTTACCCCGCTATTATAGTCATGTTCGAAGCACCTCTTCTCAGCCACCCCCAGTCGGTCGCGTTGCGTCTACGGACACAACGTACCCTTCCCTCTCCACACATTCTATCTCTCCCACTATCGAAACACCCCGAGGGAGAATTAAGTTAGGGTATTTTGATGAGACTTCGATTTCGATGGGGAGTCGCATCGATGTACAAAGGATGAGATAACTTTGGGGTGAATGAACTCGGGAGTCCATGGTTTCTGTCGCCTCTTTTTTGGGGACTTTTTTTTTTTTTGCGCTGTACCGAAAGACCCATTCTCTTCAATGTATGAAGACACTTTCATTTTTTCCCATCTATAGAGAACTTCAAATAATGCATAGATAAAAATTACCAGATTTTTGTTGGTTGGACTTTTTGGGAGGATTAGACAAATCTTTCTAAAAGATCCAAATATAAAATCCATTGAAGTATGTCCACTGGGAGTTGATGTGTTTCATGATCCTAAAAATGGTTCTCTGCTTAATGCCCTAAAGCCTACAAAAATAGAACTTTGGTCCATGTCCACTAACGCACTCAATGCCTTCCTGAAAAAAATTGAACTCCACCTTTTATTTATATGAACAGTGACTCAAATATAAAATGATATTGAAGAATCAAGACAGAGCTTCACTTTAGGTAGTTTGATTAGAAATCTCGCGATTATCTGAGAAATATCATTTTGTTTTTGAAGATTTTAAGCTAACCAGATGATTATTATTTCATAACTTAAATGCGGATTTTCATCCACGAATGCTGATAGTATTAAAGACCTAGAAGTTTAAAATGGAACTGCGTGTGGATATTTCTAAATGAATATTTTTTCCGGTTGTTATTCTTCTTAAAGCTTGTTAATTCTTCTCTAGTAGTAGCCAGTATTTCTTTAAGAAAGCATCTTTCAGATCATGAATACATCATACACTGCAAATATCCATTCACTGCTGTAATGACCACTTTAACAAAACATAGCTTCGATTAAAACCTTTAGCCATAAGAATGAACGCATCCCTAGATTCAGAAGAAGTCACTATGGATTGGAGATGTTCAAATGCCCTATTCGCAAGGGGTATTCGAACGGTGGGTAACTACAGAACTGTGAGGTTGACCTCTGTGTCAGACAAAATAATGGAATCAGTGATTTAAGAAGTAATGCAAGATCACCTTGATGGGAGAGGAGCAATAAGTTGATCACAGCACGTATTTCTTAAAGGTAGATTATGCCTCATGAATCTGATTAACTACTATGAAATCATCACAAAGGAAGAGGTTGTTACTGTGGATAAAGAGATGGTTAAGTGGTAAGAAAGAGTAGTTATAAATGACCACTCTTCTTCATGGGCTAAAGTGATCAGTGGATACACAGGGTGTTGCCCTCCTTACTTTTTTTATATTTATTGATGACGTTCGTGGTATTTCAAATTGATGTCTGAATTGCCGATGATACAAAGGTGGTCATAGTTAATGACAGTAATCAGGTAATGCTTTTTCATGAAGGTCCAGATAGAGTTAAGTAGATGGGCGTTAAGGCTTAACATTGATAAATGCAAGATACTGCATTTGAGTAGCAGCAATGCCAGAATAACCTACCATATGGTAGGTTACCAAACTCAAGGTTTGGTACCAACCCATATGGTAGGTTACCAAACTCAAGGTTTGGTACCAACCCTTTCCTTATCCAACAAGGATAATGAAAACCTCTGAGCAGTTCAAACAGGCGACAAAAACAGCCCATGATATTCTGGTAATCTCATTGTATAAGGCGATGGTTAGGCCATTTCTGGAATACTGCATGCAGGTTGGGAAACTTAATTTTAGGTAGGATGTGGATACGTTGAAAAAGGAGCAGAAATAAGCAAGAGGGACACAACGGGTATTCTTACCAAGAAAGATTGAGATTCTGTAAATACTCATATTCCAGTAAATAAATCACAGCCTCCAGAAACAAATCATGTACATGGTGACCTATTTGAACTGTATAAGGCTTTAAAAGGTTGAAAGACGGTTTGGACCAAGTAATATTACAGGATTCGACTCAACAGGGATCAACATGCCACTACTTATGCAAATAGTCTTACAAAAAGAAGCTTGAATATTTCCACTAAATGAATTTAGGAGCATAATTTATATCCACACTGTACGTAACGTAATTGTCATGTCTATATTCATTAAAAACCAATCTTAACGTTGAAATTGTACAATACTGAAGCAACTCGTTGCGAAGTTAAAGCTTGAAAAAGATTTATCCCACACGTTAACGATTAAAAATACTTGAATTTTAGTTGAGTTTGATCAGAAACATGTTCGCCAGAACACAGTGGGTGGAGGATGCACAGAGACTCCATTCGCATCCCCCACTCAATCCATAATTGAGTCCTTTTCAATGCATTTGCTGCACTCTGTGTGTCTCTGGGGGTAACTGGCGAACTTATGTATAATATTACAAAATTACAACTATTTCTGAAATTTAATTGTTGGTAGAATCACTGAATATAAAGTAAGATATTTTTAGACAGGTGGTAGAGGGCAGTTGCATTGTAGCAGCAATGGTTAAAGACCAGGATAAAATCTTAACAGCTGTTTATTGAGAAGTTTTTTTTTGAGCCGATTTGATGTGGCGTCAGTGTATGGCACCTGTAATTGCTTGTATTCTGTGGTGATTATGGTACATTAATTCGTTCCATCGTACACTCGAAATGGACGCATACATGGTTTTTATTTGATGCACGCCATTACTTGAATCTATGATGGGCAATAAAATGAAATAATCTGTAAAATTCTGGAACAAATGTAAAATCTGTAAACTTTTGGAGAGGCCATCTATTTGAGACACTGTTTTAGAATTAACTGGTCTCTCATCAGATTGGTGGTCTCTAGTGACAATAAACAAACAAAACATTTGTAAAGAAGTTGTTTGATGTAAGCCACCATGAGCTATACGATTTTAAAAGTTGTACTATTGCTAAAGGCGTCTGTTACAAGTAGGGCAATATCAGAACAACTCGTAACAAAGGCAAGTTTGTTCTGCTGTGGAAATTACCATTGGATTATCCATTGAATTTAAATCCTGATGCCCGTAGGAACAGATGAAAGGACAAGGCAAGGATAGTCATTATAAATGTGTACAGAACAAATAAGTTTAATTGTTTTTCTTGCTGAAATATGTGCATGATTTCAGGATGTGATTAATGATAATACTTCGAGTGAAAAAAAGCGTTATGTAAACGGATTCGATTCTAATCACGCCTGCCTTATGGAATCAAGGGTGTGGGCACATTTTTATAAGATTGTAGATTAAAATTGCAGCGATTGTGTGTTAAAAGCACATCCATAATTGATCCACAATCTTCTATCAAAATATACGAGTGTCTGAAATTTAGTTGCAGCAGTGTTTTTAAAATAATTTTTAAAAATGCAATTGCACAATTTTTTACATAATTTGACACCCTCTTGTAAGTTAATGTGAAAAATCGGCTTTTAAGAAGTCTCCCTTGGCTCTAATTCATTTTCTTGTACGATAATACTTAGCTGGTGGACAAATTCCTTCAAAGCGAAGGATATTCTTCAGATAAAATGGCCATGTCGAATTCTGACGGGTCTCCCTAAACTGTCCCATGTTTACAATTTTTTCCTTCAGTTCTTGGTACAAAAGAAAAACTTACACGTCCTTTCCTTTTAATATATTATCTGTTTATACTCCGGGACAACCACATGGTCAGGATTTCACAGGCTAGAGAGAATACAAGAAACAGCACCGTATTTAGCAGTCATGGGCTTGAACCCTGGTCACTCAAGGCACCTGTACTTATGCACCCTTGTGTCTGACGATCTGGCTACGTTGCTTATGCTTTACAGTCCTATTCCTATTTACTTATTAACTTTACATTTCTTTTTGGACATTTAAAAGTCCTTCGTACTGTGTCCAATATTTTTTCTGACACCTCGCAGACAGATGAATCGGGACCATCTCAGTCCCTCTTGTAACTTCACAACCCCTTTATTGAGTTCACATCTTCCTGATATCAATTCTGGATATCTGGAGTCTCCCAAAATTACTCTATTTTACACTTTACTCCCAATCTCGAAACCATTGAGTATCTGTAATTGTTTACTTTTATTCCGATATTACACATTTGCTATCCAACATAAACTCCAGAAAGAAATGGATATTAAAATACTCTGCATATACTCATTGCAGAAGCTGTCATTCGCTCACTGGGGATATTCTTTATCCGCATTTTAATTTCCAGTTTGGATTTCGAAGTACAACTCTAGGCTCTTTGTGAAGATTTTCCAAGCTGACAGTGATATGAGATGGTTTATAAATGTCTTAAATAATTTGAGACCCATTCACTTACATGGAAAGGTAATGGGATAGTTGTCAGGCCTTTTGAGACAACTTCAAGCATCGAATCTAGAGTTTCTGGAGGATTTTACAGGTATTATGGACCTGGAAATTGCTTAGGGTGCTTATAGGCCTTTTGAGACCACTTCAAGCATCGAATCTAGAGTTTCTGGAGGATTTTACAGGTATTATGGACCTGGAAATTGCTTAGGGTGCTTATAGGCCTTTTGAGACCACTTCAAGCATCGAATCTAGAGTTTCTGCAGGATTTTCCAGGTATGATGAACCTGGAAATTGATTAGGGTGCTTATAGAACTTACAGATCCATTTTACGACTTTATACCTTGCCTATAAATCTACCAGGTGAACTTCGGTGGATTTGAGATCCTAGTTCAATTCCAGCACGTATAATGGGTTCTTTAAATGTGAAATCTTATTGGTGATCTTGCTGAGGAACATAACTTGAACTGTGAAAGAAATCTATGTAAAGAATATTGCTTTGTTCACCTCCCCCTTTTGTTCTTCTTAATTTAATTTTTCTAAACAGAAATTTGTTAATTCTTTAATTTTCTGTTGCTTAAAAACCTTATAGTATTAATTATATTAGAACTGTCTTAATTCACACAAGAATTATGATTAAAGATTTTTTTTTAATGAGAACTGCAAACACGAAGGTATTAGAACCTATAATACTTAGTACCGTGAGTAGGTTGAGAAGTTGAAAGAGGATACTTGTTGGCATTAGACTTGAATTTATGTAGATTGTAATTTCCAGGAAATGTGTGAAGGGATGTTATTCCAGAAAACAGAAGTTGAAGGATAAATGAGGGAGAAGAAAATTTGGTTCTGTGAGTTTCAAGCAGGCATTATAGAAGCCAATTCAGAACAGTGTCCATGGAAGTATCTATAGAAAAGGCGTGAAGCAGAAACAGAACGTGTATGAAACAAAGTGGAGTGACTTTGTAAGAGAGGGATCATTAATGAATTTAACTGTCCTCTTTTGAATGGAGTATAGAAACCTGAGAGAGGTTTTGGAGTCACCGCCCCAGGTGTGGGAATAATATTCCATGGTGGATTTCAGATTTATAAAGATTGAATAGCTGCTTGGACGAAAAGTAACACTTACAGCGAAAGAAAAGAACCCAGTTTTTTTAGATGCAAAGAAAGAAATATTTTTGATGTGCTTATGCCAAGAATGGTTAGCAGTCAGGAGATATAACCTTGTCTAGAAATCTGAGTGTCACCGAAGAAAACAGGAGCAGAAAAATCCTTTTTTTGCGAGGCATAAGACAGGACTGGATTTTAGAAGGATTAAAATCAACTGGGTTATCTTTTACCCCCTGGAGAATTACCTGGAGATCAGCATTTAAGGAATTGGTAAAGGATATGCAAGAAGATGAAGCTGTTTGTGCAGGGCAAGGTTTCTCAAAATGGAGGGTGGAATGCAATGTGCTATCATCAGCAAACCTATGATAGGATTTCCAATTAATTGAAGAAAGTCATTAATACAAGAGGAAAGGAGTGGGAGAAAAAAAAACTGATCTTTGGGTAACACCAACATTAGTGGAGAAGAGAGAGAGAGAGAGAGAGAGAGAGAGAGAGAGAGAGAGAGAGCCCTCTATCATCATCTCAGTGAGCGGTCAGGGAAAAAACTGGATACCCAGTTCCAAAAACAGTTTGCAAACCATAATGGAAGCTTATTTAGAAGACCTTTATGCCAAACACGATCAAAAGCCTTTTCAATGTCAAGAGCAACTGCTTGAATTTCATCATACGTTTCCATTGAATTTGTCCATAACTGAATCATAAATGTCATCCATGATTCCCTTGAGTTTGCGAAGTTCCATAGTGAGAATTGGACATTAAATTACCGTATTTTTTACACAAGTATTTAAAATGCTGACTACGTTATTCGAGCATGAAAAAAATTATTTAAAAAATTTTTTTTTCGATTCTTTTATTTGAAAATTAGACGTTTGGGACATTTAGCTCAATCATCACTGATAGATGACAGCTATAGTATAATATAGCTGCGTAATTCTTCAGAATTATCTATTGACTGGTGATAATATCAAAAGATAAAGAAATTCTGGCTGAAACTAGAATTAATCTGACTCGAACTTGTTGATACGTTGTCAACGTTTTCCAAATGATACTAATAGTTTGGACCTCATATATTTCAGTTTTTCTCTTTAAATACTCTTTGATGTTTGATCTAGAAAAAAAATAGAGGGTGGATCTCTTTTCCAGGCCCTAAAAAACAACAATAAGTTGTGTCATAAACCAAAATATCACCTGTGAATCTACTCTCACGGAATCCATACTGGCATTCATTGATCAGATGGAAGGTTTCGAGATAGTTTAAGAGTTGGTGGTTAATGGATTTCTTCATTACTTTAGAAAGAGAAGTAAGTGCAATGGGACGATAATTGTATAAGAGGGATTTGTCACCTTTTTAGGAACTGGCTGGATATAAGCAAATTACGAGCAGAAGGAAAAACACCAGTGGTGAGCACAGGTTTCGAGAATAAGTGGAGAAATACCATTAGGACTTGGCGCTTTCATGGCGTGAAGACTGTTCAAAATTCTTCTGACATCTTTTAGAAAAGATTAGGAAATCAAGAAATTGTATCGAAATATTTCAAAAAGATTCATAATTATCAACATTGCGTAGACCAATTGTATTTTGGAATATATTTTATATTCCAGGATTGGTGATATTGCAAACAGTTAATACGATCAAGATTAATCTGATTAATACCAGGAAGACCACAGGAGGCATCGAATGGAGTGTAATGGGAATGATAAGAGGTGGTTTTACCAAGATCATCAATACAAGGGTTAGAAGAACAGTAGGATGCTAGCAGATTATCTTTTGCTGAGGTGGCAATAGAACTATTGGATTTAAAATTTTTTTTATAACTTTTTTAAACCTTTGTTAATATGAAATTTTTTTTCCGAAAATAAATATAATTCTAGAAGAATTATATTGCGATTAGGTTATTCGAGCATGAAAAAATTAATTTTTAAAAATTTTTTTGCTGCTTTCATTTGGCACTTCGACATTTTGGATAATTAAGTCAATCGTCAATAATAGCTATTAATAGATGACAGCTGTAGTACAATATGGCTGTGTAATTCTTTCAGGATATCTATTGACTGGTGGTTATATCAAAAGATAAAGACAAATAAGCATTCATTTAGTTCTGGCTGAAACCAGAATTAATCTGACTCAATCTAATTAAAATACGTTGTCAAAGTCTTCCAAGTTGATAACAATAGTTTGGACTTCATAGATTTCAGTTTTTCTCTTTAAATACATTTTGATGTTTGATCCAGGAAAAAAAGAGGGTGGATCTCTTTTCCAGGCCGTAAATAACGATGGCGTTGTGAACTTATCCTGGCTGATTTCTCTATTAGGCTTAAAATACTCGATATGTGAGTTTTTACTTAATTCGTGCACTTTCCTCTGTGCTATCTCTTCACCCGTGCGTGGGTTGAAGGTTGAGAAGATGAAAGATATTTGTTGACATTAGACTTGAAGTCTTGTGGATTGTAATTTTCTGGAAATATGTGTGAAAGGAGGTTGTTCCAGAAAATGGAAGGTGAAGGAATAAATGAGGAAGAAGAAAAGTAGATTCTGTGAGTTTGAAGTTGGACAATAAGGGGATGTTGATTAGTCATGGCACGTCTTCGGACTGGAAGAGAGATGCGGAATTACAGAAGCCAATTCAGAACAGTGCCCATGGAAGTATCTGTAAAAAAGGCATGCAGTGGAAACAGAATGTCTAAGACAGAGTGGAGAGACTTTTTAAGGGATGGCTCATTAATTAACCTGATTGCCCACTTTTGAATGAAGTTTAGAAGCCTGAGAGAAGTTTTGAGGCACCACCCCAATGTGGGAACAATATTACATGGTTGGGCGGATTTGGGATTTGCACAGGGTGAGTTTAGTATAAAAAAAGTATTGGGTTTTCTCTTTCGCCGAGAACGAAAGAGAAAACCCAGTTTCTTGATGAAGAGTATGCAATATTTTTGATGTGTTTATGCCAGGGGAGGGTTAGAAGTCAGAATAATCTCCAGTAGAGATATGTGACCTTGTCTAGAAATCTGAGTGTCATCGAAGGCATAGCGCAGGAGAATCCTTCTTGCGAGATATGACAGGACTGAATTTTAGAAGGATTGAAATCAACTAAGTTATCTTTGCCCCACTAGCGATCAGTAATGGATATTCAAGAAGTTAAAGTGGTTTGTGCAGGGCTAGGTTTCTCAAATGGAGGGTTGAGTGCAATATGCTATTGCAGCAAAACTATGGATAGGATTTCCCGTCAATGGAAGATCATTAATATACAAGAGGAAAAGAGTGGGGTAAAAAAAAACTGAACATTGGGGAAAACCAGAATAAGGGGCTTATTTGGGAGACCTTTATGCCAAACACAATCAAAAGCCTTTGAAATGTCACGAGCGACTGCTTAAATTTCACCGAACTTTTCCATTGAATTTGACCATAAATGGGTAGCTAGTATGAATCAGAGCTGTATATTGAGGTCAACTCCTCTTATTATTTTACAAATAAATGGGTAGCATAAGCAAGAATATCCAGTGAATCGACACTCACGGAATCCATACTGGCAGTCATTGATCAGATGGAATGTTTAAAGATAGTTTGAGTTGGTGGTTAATGGATTACTTCATTACTTTAGAGAGAAAAGGAGAAAGTGCATTGGAACAATAATTGGATGGGAGGGATTTGTCACCCTTTTTAGGAACTGGTTGGATATGAAGTACAAGCAGAAGGAAAAACACCCGGGGAATAAGAAAGTGTAAAAAGGCGACACAGAACAGGAGTAAGTTCAGGAGCACAGGTTTTGAGCACCGGTGGAGAAATACGAGGGTATTTCCCCACTTTTTCTTGTACCATCAGGATCTAGCGCTTTCTTGGCGTCAAAGCTGTTCAAAATTCTTATGACATTCTTTTGACTAAAGACCACAAGGGCGCATTGAATGAAGTGTACTGGAAATGGCAGGAGGTGGTTTACTGAGATCATTAATACACGAGTTGGAAGAAAAGTAGAATGCTAGCAGGTTAGTTTTACTTTTATTTGAGGTGACAATAGAACAATATTGCCAAAGTTGCGTCCAGTAACTTTGGCAATATGTGCTGTTCCATGCTCACTGGAAAAATAACGGTATGTAGAAAGTAGGGTAGTGCCAGCGATTTAATAGGGACGATAGATTTTATCTAACACAACAGTTTTTAGATGAACCTATTTTTAATTGATCTCCTTTAGGCTGTCATAACACTGTATTAAGATTCGAAATTATTTGGCATTAGGCGAGCTCATAAAAATTAATTTATTTTAATGTGTTCCATCTTAACTGAATCATAAATGTCATCCATGATTCCCTTGAGTTTGCGAAGTTCCATAGTGAGAATTGGACATTAAATTACCGTATTTCTTTACACAAGTATTTAAAATGCTGACTACGTTATTCGAGCATGAAAAAAATTATTTAATAAAAATTTTTTTCGATTCTTTTATTTGGCAATTAGACGTTTGGGACATTTAGCTCAATCGTCACTGATAGATATCAATAGATTGACAGCTATAGTATAATATAGCTGCGTAATTCTTCAGGATTATCTATTGACTGGTGATAATATCAAAAGATAAAGAAATTCTGGCTGAAACCAGAATTAATCTGACTAGAACTTGTTGATACGTTGTCAACGTTTTCCAAATGATACTAATAGTTTGGACCTCATATTTCAGTTTTTCTCTTTAAATACTCTTTGATGTTTGATCTAGAAAAAAATGGAGGGTGGATCTCTTTTCCAGGCCCTAATAAACAAAAATAAGTTGTGAACTTATCCCTGCTGATTACTCTATTTGGCCTTAAAATACTCAATACGTGACTTTTTACTTAAAATTTTCCTCTGTGTCCTTCACCCGTGCGTGGGTTGAAGGTTGGGAAGACGAAAGAAGATATTTGTTAACACTAGACTTGAGGTCCTATAGATTGCAATTTTCTGGGAAATACGTGTGAAAGGAGGTTATTCCAGAAAACAGAAGTTGAAGGAAGGAATTTGAGAAGTAAGTGGATGTTGTTTGGTCGTGGGACGTGTTCAGACTGGTTTGGATGAGAGAAGGGGGGAATTACAGAAGCCAGTTCAGAAGAACAATGTCCATGAAAATATCTAGAGAAGAGGTATGCAGCAGAAACAATGTCTATAAGACAGAGTGGAAAGACTTTGTAAGAGATAGGTTATTGATAAACCTGACTGCCCTCTTTTGAATGGAGTCTAGAAACCTGAGAGAGGTTTTGGAGGCACCAACCCAGATGTGGTAACAATATTCCATGGTAAGGTGGATTTCAAATTTGTAGAGAATGAGTTTAGAAGAAAAATAACGCGGTGAGCGAAA
Organism: Mastigoproctus giganteus; assembly: GCF_048544385.1. Classification (NCBI taxonomy): domain Eukaryota; kingdom Metazoa; phylum Arthropoda; class Arachnida; order Uropygi; family Thelyphonidae; genus Mastigoproctus; species Mastigoproctus giganteus. Next base: position 30,908,556 of record NC_143584.1, on the reverse strand, counting down.
GAGAAAACAGTTTTTCGATGAAGAGGAAACAATATTTGTGGTGTGCTTCTGCCAAGAGAGAGATTAGAAGTCAGGGTAATCCCTAACAGAGGTTTGTTTCAATGAGAACTGAACCAAATATCCCATCACAAAGATATTTCTGTGTTCAAACAGGGTCCAGAAATATTTTGCACTTTGGAAGTGGAGGTGCAGCTAATAAGCAGCAATCGCACAAATTACAAAAAGGCATTTAAGTCTTCCTGTATACTACATTTATGCTGTAAGTGTACTGTCACTCAGGGCCTCTCCTTAACGGTGCACGATGGGTACTTTATTGGGAATTTGGGCCCAATTTTTTGATTTGAAAAGAGCCAAAATCTGACCAAAATCCCTCTCTATCCAAGAAGGTACTATTGGGTGGACCATACTTTAATTCTTGCACCTGAGTCCCCGGTCTCTAGGACCGGCCCTGTTGGCACCTTCCAATCAATGTGTCTATCTTTTCTTTTCTTTCTTTCTGTCTAACAATCGTCATCGATGTTTTGTCTGTTTTTCCTTTCCCCCCTCTCTGTTTCTCTGAGAATAATTATATTTGTTCTTCTATTTTCAGTAGTTGGGTTTTTCTTCCCCAGAGAAATTAGATATTTAAGATTGTACTTACTCTTATGAAGGTTAAGAAGAAAGCTGATTTTTCAGTCTGAGAATGTTGATAATGAAATAGATGGAATGCAGTTCTTCCTGTCCAAGTTATTTTGCATTTTTCTTGAAACTAAATGAGCGTTTCATTTGAAACCTGTTCTACTGGTATATACATCAAAACGTATAGAAATAAGAGTAAATAATGATGATTATAATGCAATACAAAATAAAAAAAAAAAAAAAAATACGAGCACAAGAATTTTGCTGCACTGCCCCCCCCCCCCCAAATATATACGTGTTTTCTAACAGAATTCTAATCCATCTGTGCATTTATTTATATCATCTCGTTCACATATCATGATATAAATAATTCCTTTGTTTATCCGCTGTATTTCACAACTATTCAAAATTAATTTCAATTATTATCTTAAATTTAAGAATTTCCCCCCCTATTGAGCATTTAGTGCATCAAAATATTTCAAAAAAGATTCATAGAAATAGTCATAAATGACCAAAACTACCTAAAGTAATTATCAACATTGCACACACCAATTTAATTTTGAAATATATTTTATATTTCAGGATTGGTGATGTTGCAAATAAGTAATGTTGTATTAACCTAGATCGTATTAACGATCAAGGTTAATAATAGGTATTTTAACCTTGTTAATACCAGGTTAATAATAGGTTAAAATACCTATTATTAACCTTGATCGTTAATGCGATCTAGGTTAATAATAGGTATTTTAACCTTGTTAATATCAGGAATGTTAATCCGGTTAACACCAGGTATTATTAAGGTTAAATATTTTAACCCGGTTAATACTAGGTATTTTAAGGGTTAAAATTCCTGGTAATTTAACCCGGTTAATACCAGGTATTTTAAAGGTTAAAATTTCTGGTATTTCAACCGGTTAATAACAAGTATTTAAAGGTTAAAATTCCTTTAAAGGTTAAAATGACGCAACGAACCATTTTTTTCCCATCCCTACATAGAAAGGAATTAAATTCCTCATCCCTAAGTTACCTGACCTGCACATGAGTAGTCAGATAATAAATTTCTGTTTTATTACAGGGTAGAGGACCACCGAGGTATGATTAATTAGCATAATTAACATAGAGCGAATAATTTATTCAACATTAACCACACATGCCACTCGCTGCTTTTAAGTCAGTCAGGTGTTCTCCGATGTCCAATTAAAAACTGACTTCATTAGGATGCAATTTTAAGAAATAAGAGTCGCGATTTCGTTTCTAAATCTGCTATTATCAATTCGATACATGGCTAGAGGTCCTTTTGTTGCTGGGAATATCGTGGGATTAGGTTCGTTCTTGGCTGTGTATCTCATTAATGAATTGCTTTTATGTATATATGTACATATATCAAGTTGCATTGCGTTTTCCCAGACCGAATCTGCAATTTTAAGTTGCAGTTCTTTCCAGGGATGTAGTTTTGTGAAAAGACCGTTAGATGGCGCTACGTCTGCTTAGTTCGCTGGTGAACTTAAATTGGTGCATCGCAAGATTGTGTTTTTAGCTCGAGTAAATTGTTATTTAGCTATCATTTTTGATTATTTTGCTGTTTCTATGGTTACTGATCGGTGAATCAAGCAGTAATGGAGTAATGATGATGAATATGTAGTTTATTTAGGAGCAAATAATTTCTCTATCACCGATCTCTTATTATTAATAGTATAATACAAAACTGCTTCTTTCCTAATTTTAGCATTGGATTTTTAAATATAAAATAAGTTCAGAAAATAAAGTATTTTAATCATATACTACGAGCTATTTTCCATTCCCCCTCCCCTTATTTAATGCAGGTAACATATTACACCCATAATTGCGCAATATATATATATATATATATGGTTAAAAAATGGAAGCCAAAGGAAGAGAAAAGAAGCAAAGGGATCAGAAAAAAAATTTATGACGTCATCATAATGTTAAAACAAAAAGTAGATATGAGGAATGGCAATAAAGAATCCGGACTGTTGCAATAAAAAAAGAACTCAAAGCTGAAGGAGCTGAAAAATGTTTCGGCAGTTTTCTTACTTTTTCTTTACGTCCTCAATGTCCTGAAATCTCTTTCCTTTGAGGGAAGTGTTTTCACCATGGGAAAGAGGAAGGAGTCCGCTTGTGCTACATCGGGGAGTAGGGTGGATAGTTGATCTGCATCTTTACAAGTGCGAAATGGGCGGGACATTGTCTTGCAACAAGAACCAGCTTCTTTTCTCTCGAAATTGCTGTATCCTCACCCTGGAAATGCGTTTCATAGTCTTTGAAGCACCTGTACGTAGAACGCTGCATTAGCTATCTTGCTTTTAGGTACAAATTCCTTCTGAAACACACCCTGTTTGTCGAAAACTTTATCAGCATGATCTTCATCCTGGACTTCTCTAAACGAAACTTTGGGCTTTGGTGATGATTTTGAAGTCCACCGCATGCTCTGACGCTTCGTCTCTGGGTTGTACTTTAACATCCAACACTCATCTTCAGATTTAGGATGAAGACTTCGCGAAGTCTTCATCCTAAATCTTCATGCATAATTTGACAAATCGTCTCCTTCTTCATATCCAACTCCTCAGCCATCATTCTGAGGAGTACACGACGATTTCTTGCCACAATTTTCCGAACCTCGGTTCCAAACCACACACTAAACATTGCTTAAACTGTATGAGCTACTGTGAAGGAATATTCTTCACTAAACCTGTCAGATTCTGGTGCAGAATTCTGATTACTGAGGTATCGTGTCAGTACCTCAGTATTCAGAACTTGTATCACATCCTCAGCCTAAGAGGGTTTTCACTCTTTACAGTATAATGTTTGCTTTAAACATTAGAATAAAGGAACTCTTAATATTTATTTAATATTTTCTATTTATAATGAAATAAAATTGTTTTATTATTTTAATATCTTTTAAATATTTATGTAATTCTATAAATTTATTCAAACACCTCTATTTTTTTTAAAGTAATTTCTATAATACGTTTTATAAAAGGAAACAGGAGGTTGGATTGAATTTTAACAATCTATTAACTTGAAGATTTTTCGGTGGAACTTTTGATTTTATGACAGTTGGTTATATTCGAAAAATAATGGAAGTTATAAAAATGGTTGGTTCAGTCTAACAAGTGTCAAGTTTTTGTTTGTAGATCTACAAATAAAAATCATCAAGCATCCATGGAATAAAGGAGTGATTGGCTTGCAAGTTTCTTGTAACAAAACCCTGATGGTCTAAAGATGGTATGGGGTGGTCTGCTGACCAGTAATGAAATCCAAGCTACTGTATATGAAAAAAGCTTTTATAATCACAGACCTTGACAGAAACTGTTCTTTGGGCGCACATCGCACTCAGATGATGCTTGGATGTATCGTGATTTATAACCCCATATCTCTTTCTGCTAATTCCCAGTTCTTCCATTTTTCTTTGTACCAGAATGGGTACAAAATGGATACATTGTATGAAGTGGTTTTCTGATGAATGTCCGCTTTATCTTGTCTTCTATTGGCGTCCTATGTACCCAACAGTTGATTTTTGGTGTCCAACCCTTTCTATTATCTGGCGAAAGGACATGCCAATTAAGTGACAACCTGCCATCACATCTCTTCCGAAGGGATCAAAATTATTCCTTTGGCTCACAGTAGATGCAGATTTTGTTGCAGTAACAAAAATGCATCTTCACTTGCAAGAGATGTGTAGCAGCAGAAACAAAATAAGTGTTAAATCTTTGAAGGGCTCATATACTGATTCTCTTCTTCCTACTCAAAATGTACGTGATCCACATTAGTGACAATATTTCGTTTTATTAGCAGTGGAAAATGATGCAAGAAAGCAGGCTTATACAGCATCAGCAAAAATAAAAACACGACGCCTTCCATTTCACCCATTCATTCCCTTCTATACTTTGTCTAGTTCTTCCATGAATTCATTTAAGCTTTCAACTTCCACAACAACCACATTTATGCCCCCCTCATGTGCGTGGTCCTAAGAAGGAAGAAGAATCCCATCATCGTTGAGCCTGCTCAATCCATTCAAAGCCTTAAACACCTCAATCAGATCACATCGCAGGTGCCTAGTCTTTAGACACTTAGAAATGAAGCCTTTCTTGGTAAGAGCACCCCTTTGTTCCTCTCACCAATCTTGTTGCCCTTCTTTGTACTCGTTCTAGCAACTCTACATCCTTCCTAAAATGAAGGACCCTAGGGAACTCCACTATTAGTCCACGAAGAGCAGTGTCCATTAATTACCACTGTTTTATCACTCAACCATTCCTTTATCCGCAGTAGAACTCTGCCCTTAATGCCATACCTCTCCAATTTGTCCAGCAGTCATTTAAGTGCAACAGTATCAAAGCTTTCCTGAAATCCAAGTGCGCCTTGGATTTCAGGAAAGTATAAGCTAGTGTTAAGAGTTTCAAGAGTCTACAAAATTTTGCAAAATTTTCCACTATTTATGGTCCAGAGAATCTTTATTTAGGAGATTTTAAAGAGCATACTTATGAACAATAAGTATTGAAAATTTGTCAGATTTCCGCAGGGGCAAAGCGATTGATAAACACGACATGTGTGTGTATGAACCTAAGGGGCAAAAAATTACCAACTGGCGTAAAGATGGATGTTTATTATTTTTTTAAAAGTATATTTAAAGTACTTTAATTTTTTAAATATTTTTACTTATTTAGCAAATTTTATTCAAACACGTTTACATTTTTCTGAGCTTATAATAAATAGTATGTGAGACGAACTTCCATCTGTGCGTTGTTGAAACAATATTCGTAAAGGTTACTACAGTGGTTTCAGAGTTTTTTTTTTTTTTTAAATTCTGGTCCCACTTTTTTAAAGTGGGACCAACTGATGATGTTACCAACAGCAAATTCTAAGTGGGAATCCTTCAAGGAAGCTACTAGGTTTTTCATTCCAAATAAGAAATACTGTTCTAGCCCAAATGGATGTCAGATGAACTAATGAGACTCGTGGCAGAGAAGAAAAATGCATGGGATGCATATAAATTATCAGGCGACACAGAAACCTATGGTGTGTATATATAAGCTAGTCTGTAATCAAGTCACAAAGGAGGTTAGGCAAGCGAAGGCAGACTACGAGAAATCTTTGGCAAAGGATGCAAAGAAAAACATCAAAGAGTTCTTTACTTATATAAACTGAAAAAGGAAGGGGATGAATCAGATTGGTCCACTTAATATAGATGGTTTGACTATTGATGATCATGCTTAGGTAAACTGATAAACTGAATGAGTATTTTGCATCTACATTCACACATGAGGAGTTATTCAAGGAGGACGGGGCCAGATGTTTATCAGACTCTAACAGGGAGTTAAATGACTGTAATAACTGAGAGCAAAGCGGAGAAGAAATTGTTGAAGTTAAACTTAAGAAAGGCACCTGGGGTGGATGGAATCTACCCAGTTATATTGAAGGAGGGAGGAGGAAAAGGAAGTAAGCAAACCCTTAGCCATAATTATGAAAGCTGCTTTGGACTCAGGGGAGGTCTCCACTGACTGGAGATGTGCAAATGTATCCCCAATTCACAAAGGGGGATCGAAGGATGACACGAGTAATTACAGACCAGTTAGTTTAACTTCTGTTCTGGGTAAAATAATGGAGTCAGTGGTTAAAGAAGCATTGCAGGATCATCTGGACAAGACAGCAATCAGTAATAATTCAGACACGACATGGGTTTGTTAAGGGAAAGTCTTGCCTGACCAATTTTATTGGATACTACGATGTGGTCACAAAGGAACTGGATGCAAAAAATAATTTTGATATCATATACAATACTTGGATTTCAGGAAAGCTTTTGATAATGTTGCAACTGGACGACTACTGTACAAGTTGGAGCAGTGTGGCATTAAGGGAAAGTTGCTACAATGGATAAAAGGGTGGTTGAGTGGGAGACGACAGAGGGTGGTAATCAATGGACTGCTCTTCGTGGACTAATGTTATTAGTGGAGTTACCAGGGTTCGGTGTTGGGCCCATTGTTGTTTTGTATATTTATCAATGATATTGATGAAGGTATATCAGGCTTAATGTCGAAGTTTGCAGATGATAAAGGTTGGCAGAGTTGTTAAAGACAGGAATGACAGTTTGCTACTGCAACAGGACCTAGAAAAGTTGGGCAGATGGGCTGAGAGGTGGCAACTGAAGTCTAATATTGACAAATGCAAAGTAGTGCATATGGGTAGAAGTAACCCCAGACAAATGTACCAACTGTGTGGTGTTACACTCATGGTTGTGGAGAATAAAAGACCAGGGGGTAATTGTGCAGTCAGATATGAAGTTTTCTGATGAGTGCAAACAGGGTGCCACAGCAGGTCATGGGGTCTTGTCAAACATATACAGGAACGTTGCTAGCAGGGAAAAGGAGGTGATTATCCCCTTGTAGAAAGCAATGGTTAGGCCAAGCTTTTAGTGCTGCGTACAGGTCTGGGAGGCCTCGTTTTATGAAGGATATAGATTGCTAGAAGGAGTACAGAGAAGGGTAACAAGACTGGTGAGGGGAATGAAGGGGTCCTCTTTCTTTGTAAGGCTTAAGTTCTGCAAATTGCGGCTTCTGGAGACCTGCGAGGTGATGTGATTGAGGTGTATAAGCCCTTGAAACAGATTGAGCAGGCTCAATGCTGATGAGATTCTTCCTCTTGCACAGATTACAAATCTGAGGGGGCATAAACTGAAATTGAGGAAAGAGAAGACAGTTGTCGAATAGATGTGTGGAAATTTGCCTTTAGCCAGCAGGTAGCTGATTGCTGGAACAAGCTTCCATCTGCCGTTGTGGAAGTTGATAGCTTAAATAAATTCAAGGAAGAAGTGGACAAACGTTTGGAGCGAATGGATGGGTGAAATGGGAAGTTTTTTTTTTTTTTTTTGGCTGATGCTGTATAAGCATGCTTTCTTTGCATCAAATGCCTTTACTAATGCTAATATTGAAAATGGATGGATCTGGAAAATAGTTTAAAATTGCATAGTTTGAAGCCTTTTTTTTTTTAACGAACTGACCCTTTTGACTATTCGTTTATCGATTGTGTAAGAAAATTTGTATTTTGTGTGTATATATCAGCAATCATCGATTTGTCTGGATCAGGAGGTTATGAACTTTGTATTTAAATACATGTAGTATTTTGTTTTGTTACTCGCAGGTTATCTGAGGTAGGTCAATACCAAGGCAATTTTTTCTGTAGGTGAAGTATGCTTCGTACTATTCCAGAAAAAGAAAATCTTTCTTCTTTTCTAATTGTACACTAATATACATCCATCCGTCCACTAATATACATTACACAAAAGAGCTTTAGTGCTATATTAATATCACACCATGCCATTGAAATGTTTTGTTTTTTTCCAGTACTATACAAACATTGATTTCTCTGAAGTGGTGCAATACCAAGGCAACCTCTTGTAAAGGTATTTGGTGTTCGTGAACGCTTACAAAAATCCACCGACTTGCAAAGTTTTCCACTATTTGTATCCAAATAGAAATACAGATGAAGGAAATAATTTCTGAACGTAATTCGATAAAATTTTCTACAAATTTCTGTTGAATTTAGTTGTAATATTTGTAATACTTTAATAAACAATTTAGTAGATATTGTTGGGAGGATTTATTTCCTTCATATCTCGAGCCACATGTAGAAAAAGAATATTTGGATCAGACCAGTAAAAATATCTCGCAGCTAATCGTACTTACCACCTGCTATAATTAATGCAAGCGCGAGATAAACCGTAAATTCTCCTCTAGGCAAAGAGAGTTCATTCGTGATGTTGTGGTATAGTTAGCTGTGGAGAAATCCAGTGTAAGGTCACGTCCACGTATAAAGCAGACTGACCAGCGCCCATTGCCGATCCTAGGAACCTACTAAACCTACTTATTGGCTATGGACACGGAATGGGGGTTGACCAATGCAAATATGCCAGTCTGTAGGGGTGATCTGAGGGGCATGTATGCAGAAACACAGCTTGTACGTGCTTGAGGGTCCAATAGTTTAATAAATTGTTTGGCCATCCCAGTAGGTGCCCAACAATTTGTAAAAACATTATGGAGCGCTGGAAGCAAAACTTCGTTGGAATCAAGGGGCTGTTAACTACATCGTGTACGCCATGTTGCAACTCAGTTGTGGCATACCATTCTGCTTTCTCTAGTGCTAATCTACTGTCCTGTTACGCCAAAGGTAGAAAAAGTAAGGGAGATCAGTAGAAGTGTCTTCAAATCCAAGTTTTAATCAATCAATTTATTTTACATCCTCTGAACTATCCGTTTTAAATTAATTATCGAAAATATTCTGCTGTTATATTGGTTGATATATTTTTCTTTCTATAATTAGATGGTCATTGTAAACGTTTCCAGATGTAGCTAAGTTCACTCGTTTGTGCTCAATATTTATCGAGATATGCGCCTCTCTAAAAGCAGGAAAATTTTGAAATCTAGTTCCTCTCAATCCCCAAGTGTTTCTGATTTGTAGAGTTTACTGTATTAGAGTGAACCATGAAACTTTCAATTATACTGTATTTTTTGTACGTTTTGTAATAGCATTACCCTATTGCGCGATCCATCTCTAGCAAGCTCTCTTAGAAGATATCACGTGGCATACACGATTGCACCACCCTGGAAGCAGTATAAACACTGCATATGTCACAAGCCCAATATTCTGTGCTGTTGCAATGGCTAAGGTTTCACAATTAACACCACCTAGAAAAAGAGTTGCTGGTGCGTTGAATGCAGAGGGCCATTCTATGCATGAAATAGCTAAAAGAATTCACTGTAATCAGTCAAAAGTGGCGTGTTTATTATTAGGAAAATTATCAGAAATGGCATCTAAACAGAAAGAAAGAAGTAGTGGACGTCCAGGAATATCTTCTTCAGCACAGAACAGATTTCTGGTGCGTCTGAGGACAAGGACAATTTGTTATTATATGAATCATTGTACTTATTTCGTTGTCAATTTACCCATGAGGCATAAAAGTAAATTTTTTTCCTCAAAAAATTGTGTATTATTATTATATTAAGAAAGAAAAGCAAGATTCAAATATAAATCAAATAAAACAGTGCAAAAGCTATCCTACAGATAGTGACCGTGTGTGGCTGGATGAAAATCATTCTTAAAAGATAGTTAAAATACATCAAAAAGAACAGAGAAAAGCTGAAGAAAGACAGACAACGAGAATCTCTTGAGGACACTCGTAAAGGGAAGAGTTGAGGGAAGTAGTGGTAGAGGAAGGCCACGAAGCTCTATGTAAACTAGATCATGAACAATGTCGATGCCAACTGCTATATAGGAAAGATGTGTTGTAGGGTGACCAAATTTATCCCTTTTTTTTTGACTTACATCATTCTAACTAAAATCAAAGAAACTTTAAAGATACCGATGGTTTACTTCAACTGGACCCTTATGGTGTGATCGAAATCAAAATACTGTATTTACTGCCGATACAAAAGTATCGAATATTATTACCATTAAGATTTTACAATCCATAGAAATGAAGCTGAACTGCGAACTTTTTTCGCAGTTCAGCTTCATCCCCTTCAGTATTATCCCCTGCAATCCTATAATATTACAATCTCCTGAAAATATTACTGTAAGAAAATGCCCGTGTGGCCCCTCCCTTCCCAAATACATCTCTTCGGTAACCTGCTGGCTAATTGGAGTGCATTTGTCGTTAGATGACTTGAGTCGCTTTTTCTGGACAATGAAAAAGAAGCCCCAAAACACACCCTTTTATTTATTTCTAATTCTACGTACGCAATACATTATTTCAAAATCAAGTTGAGGAACGTGTCCATCGGAATGAACGCAGACTGTATCAGGGCGCCCTCTATTTTCCTCATTGCCGCGTCACTGTATCAATGATTTATTATGGGGATATGTTTCGGCGCATAGCCCATGGTTTCTTCTATTCAGCCACGTTTGGGTGGGGGTTACTTGAAAAATAGCATCTAACGAGAGCCGATAAGTTACAAAATCCACAATGGTTCGGTTGTATTAAGTTCATCTTTCATGGTAAATAAACAACGCATTCAGATTCTTGCTTGCCAATCGGTTTTATAATTGCTTTTATCGCTGAAGAAAAACAAAACTGTAGTTTATCAATTTCATGAAGAACACACACAGTCCTTACATACTCTTCTCATGCTTGAAGATCTAAGCAGTGAAACTCGTATGTTTCTCCAGGTATCCATACATAAGACTGCTTGATTATTAGGATGCATCTTCTTCTTTTCCCATTAACCATGCTGCTTGCGCAACTTTAAGATTTCTATTGCATCTTTCATTTTAACTCCATCAAAAGCTTTTGTTAAATCTGCGAAACATAAATTGGTCAATTATGCTCTAATGATTCTTCTATTGTTGCTTTATTGTGAATATTGCATCTATGCGTGATCTTATTTTCCTAAATCCTTTTTGCTCATCGCTTAATTCTAAAATTTCATTTAATTTTCTTTTATTACCTTTGCACTGGACAGTTTCATGAAGTGTTAATAAATTTATATTCCTATAATTTTCTGTCAACCTCCTTATTCTTGATATATCTGAAGTGTCTTGATCTTAGCCAAGTCTTTTATTTCTATATGCCATGGGGTCCATTTTTTAAATTCTTTTTTCATATTTCATTCTGCTAAAATTCCATATGCTGCTTTATTTATGCAAATTGTAATCCTTTCCCATTTTCCTTCTTTCAAGACCACTGAGGATTTTTTGGCAGGCTCGTATGGGAGAAATTGGGGCTCCAGTGGAGGATTAGACCACCACGACGAGCCTGTTGGATTGCATTGTGGTTACTCTTCTTCAATGGATGACCTGTGATGTTATTATGGTTCCAGGGACTGTATGTGGAGACTGATTGAAGTATTCCCTTTACTGTTAACTCCTGTGCTGCTGTGACTGTTCAGGTTTGAGGAAAAGTTGACTTCTTCATTGTGACCATAATTTCTGGTTTAGACATCTACTTCCTGGATTGGACTTCTCATTTTGAATCTTCATTGTAGACCTACAGGTGTCAATTGGATCCTTAGAGATCATCGCAACCTTATGTTGGATTTTATAATGTCAGATACTTTCATGACATTGCATGGCATGGCAAAGGATTCTCTAAATCCTTTGCCATGCCATGTGATGTTATTATGGTTCCAGGGACTGTATGTGGAGACTGATTGAAGTATTCCCTTTACTGTTAACTCCCGTGCTGTTGTGACTGTTCAGGTTTGAGGAAAAGTTGACTTCTTCATTGTAACCATAATTCCTGGTTTAGACATCTACTTCCTGGATAGGACTTCTCATTTTGAATCTTCATTGTAGACCTACAGGTGTCAATTGGATCCTTAGAGATCATCGCAACCTTATGTTGGATTTTATAATGTCAGATACTTTCATGACATTGCATGGCATGGCAAAGGATTCTCTAAATCTGAACGTTCCTACTAATTTATGATCGATTACAAGATCGCATCTTAAATGTAATTTTCACATATCTGACTAATCATCAGTAATAAATCTCATCAAATAGTTTTTATCTCCAATGAAGATTTTTCATTTGCACATGGAACACATTACAACGAGATATTCTTGTACAAGTTAGGGCAATCATCTCCATTTTGTATGTAGCTGTGAGCAAACATGTTTACTATGAATACATCCGTCTCATATGTTGGAGCCACTTCACCCTAAGTTGCTCTGGTATTGCACTGCGTATTTTAATACTGCTGCAAAAAAAAAAGTATTTTTCCATTTATTTAAAAATATCTTTTGAAAATTGATACATTACCAAAATTAGTTAACGAAGCACACAATTTCCAGTATCCACACTGAAACATTTTTCTAACTCTTTGCTCTCAGCTGCTTTAAAGTGACATCAAACTGGTCACCAGCTCACGTAAGCGCTGTATGACCAGCCACATAGATGTAATTTGCAGGAGCATTTAGCGCTTAGTAACTAAAGCTAGATGGAACGAATTATATTGGGAATCAGACTGTTAGATAAGAAGAGAAACACATGGATTAGGTAGCAAACTCAAGTAAAGGACATTCTTATCAAAACTAAAGAATTAAAATGATCCTGGGCAGGACATGATGACAGATGGACTAAGAAAATAACAGAATGGTACCGAAGAGGAGCTAGAAGAAAACCTGGAAGACAAAGGCGGAGATGGATAGATGAAATTCATGAGTTTTTGGGTAGTAAATGGATGGCCAGTGTTCAAAACAGAAGGAACTGGAAAGTTGCTGGAGAGGCCTTCATCCTGCAGTGGATTGAAAATGGCTGATGATGATGATGATGATTAGCGCTTAGTTACGAAGTTTACTGAACAAGAATACCACAAGAAGAGAGAATTCAAAGTATATATTATAGAATTCAAAATTCAACAATTCAAAGTATATATTATAGAATTCAAAATTCAAGAATTCAAAGTATATAATATAGCTAAGGCTATACAGCCTCGTGATGCATGATCACTCTTCCTATGATTAAAATCGGCCATGTAGTAGGCAATGACATACCACCACATTATCTGATGCCACAATTGCTCATAACAAAACCAACTCCAAACACTGCTGTTAAAGGAAGACCTATAACTAGGTGGAAGGATGGGATCAGTGAACTTATTGGGCGCGACATTTTGCGATACTGCTCGTATAGCGTATGATCGATGCAGTTGGAGGAATTTGTTGGTGGCCACAACAGCTCTTCAGGGAACTATGTGACTGGAAGAAGTTACAGCCTCGGAGAAATTATAAGATGTTTACAGGAGCATCTTGTTCATTCGTCTGTTTTTTGCATCCAGTTGGCTTTAAACTGCACAGAAAATGCAATGACCTTAATTCTCACAGCACAATAAACTTGTCTTTGCAACGAGTTACCGTGGTATTGCACTACTTTCAAATAGGTGGTCTTACCAAAAGGTTTAACAGATCGTGTTTAAAAGATGACACCGCTATTACAGCCTCTTTCAAGAGTAACCAGTCCTTCATCAGATAGAAGGTGGTCTTTAGTGACAATACTCAGACAAAACAGATAAAATTAGCTGTATACAACTTCGACAACTTTGATTGTGTAAACTTTGCAACTGTTTTGTCTGTGTGCTGTCACGAGACCACTTTCTAGCTTAGTCCTGTAGCAGGTTGCCATAGCAGTCTTATCTAATCAAACAGCCAACTAACCTTTATCGCGAAGCCATCTGTTTGAAAGTAGTTCAGTTCCAGGGAAACTCCTTGCTAAGACAAGTTTGTTCTATTGTGAGTATCAACACCATTGCATCATCTACGAAGCTTAAATCTTGCTGACCGAAAAATTAGTTTAAAAAACAAGATAATCCTGCAAGAATCTTATAAAGAGAGAAATATCACTCTTTTTTACACGGATTCTTAAAGACAAATGCGCTTGATGGAAACATTTTTATCGTGAATCCACACAAAATTCATCAACCCAACTATTTTTCTAAAATATAGTACCAGGATAAATTTTTAACGGAACTTCTTATATACTGACGTGATTTATCATAAATCAAAAATTTAAGGCTGTTATCTTGAGGAGATAACAGCCTTAAATTTTTCAAGAATGGTAATTTAAAGGTTATGGCAACAATATCAGAAGAGAGTTGGTTTAGAAGTTTTAGGTCTGACACGAGTTATATTCCAGGATGACAATCCACAAGACAGTGACATCGAGTGAAATGAAACGCAGATGGATTATAGTCTGGTCTGAAGATGCATTGTAATGAAATGCCATACCAGTCCCCACATCTCTGAGGATGGCATCTTGACTCTTCATAGGTATAGCGAAAGATCTCCACGTGAAGTTTACAGAGCTATCTTGAATCACTCTCATGGGCGATAATGTTCTTCCAAATACGGGCGCATTGGTCAATGAATTCTTCCACATTGAAGACGTGTAGGACTTCCCTAATTTTCGGGTTGTCATGATTATGTTTCAGGGATATAGAGAAATCTTTCTTTTCAATCTCTTACGTTTTTCTTAATTGCATTCAGTAATAAATATTCAAGCAAGCATTGTTGTTTTATTGAGTTTCTGCTGGTTATGAGCAGAGTCATAAAACGCGAGAGTGTAGTAGTACACGTGTTTCAGTTGACCGTGGTTCTATTCCCGTGATCGCAGAGACAATATATATATATATATATATATATATATCCGAAAATTTTTAAATGGATATAGCTTACATTAAGAATCATTCTACATTTTGTGTAGTGAAATTAGCCTCAATCTTAAGATTGCTGTGGTCCTATGTCAACTTTTAACCGCCTTAAGGCCATGCTGGTAGGGTCTGGAGCCTTAGCCACTCGGCCAGAGTACCTGTAAGACGCCAGACCCTGCCAAGATGATCTTAAGGCGGTTAAAAGTTGATATAATCATACGGATGTTATTTGATAATATAAATTTGTCTACGATTGCTGTGGTCCACCTGAAGTTTCTTCACGACCGGTTGAAAGTACATGCTGGAATCGAAATATCAGGAGTAATTAATCAGGCCTAAAAAATCCTCGAATTCCAAAGTAAAATGATCATAGTAGGAGTAGACGAAGAGATTATAATTATTAAAACATCAGATATAAAATTAACAAGTGGTTTCTAAGATCTTCAACAATTTAAACGGTCTGAAAAAAAAAGTAACTACTGGAGACTTGCAAGTAGTTACAGCTTGCAAACCGATTGTTAACTTTATTAGATGCTGAGAGGGTCCAACTCGAAAGGGACCTAGGAACCGTACACCTTAGAAAGGAAGTCAGAATTCTAAAGATTCTCGATCTTCTCTTTCATAATTTTCCAAACGCAGAAGCCAGGGTTCAGCAACGTTAAGAAACTTCATTTGGGAAGATAACACATGGAACTTCGTAATGCAATCAAAATACAAAGTTTAAATTGGCAGAAATTTCAAGAAAAGGAGGATCGAAGCTGATTAATATTGGACAGTTGCTGAAGCCTTGATTCGCTAATGCGTTTAAACCACTATTTAAAGTAAAATAGGAATATTGAGTGGAACAGAATAAACGATACTCAGGATCTAATGGAATTTAAGAAGCAAAGAGCAGTATAAAGGTTAGCTCATTAAAATCAAACTGCCAAATAAGCAAACCACAGGACCAGACAATGTATTATTACTTATCATAAAAATCTGTAGTCCATTCATTACAGATATATTATTATTCTACCCACCAGAGTGGGTAGAAGAACAATATCAAGACCAATATCAATTAGTAATTCCCACAAAAATCTTGGAAAAAGCAATAAAGCCAGCATTCACAGACCACTGCTTTGGACATCGGCCACAACATGTCTACTTTGTGATAGAGGGCAATCCGCAACTTCAAATCTTCTCGCAACATTTAAAATGATGTTAGATGTGTTCGCATCTTATGGCAGTGTTATTGCTGCTGTCATTGGCCAAAGGGAATCTGCTTGAAATGCTACTGAAGGCCATGTCAAAGAGGATACTAAACATACAGTGACCCTTCAGAAGACCGGCTTCTAATTTTGTTTCATACCCCTTGCAGCAGCTTCCATCAGCTCAGAGTGCTTGTCAGCAACAACAAATTGGCTTTATGGTTAAGTTAAACGCTGTTCTTTCCCTGAACAAAAAAAACACAAATGGTCCGGTGGAAGTTGGTACATTATTTGGAAATAAAATAAGGCCAAGATATTTATATACCTTCCCGCCTTTAAGAAATTTCGAGAATGTTCCAGAAAGGTGTTGAAGACTCTTGCATGTGGTAGAACGTTGAAGATGATTCTAGAAAGTGGGAGTATTGTTTCAATATTATGGAAGATTGTAGATGGTTCTAGGGTGTTTTGCAATAATATAAATTGAGGTGTAAGAGCTGTAACTTGTAAAATAGAACACCCGCCATTCAGAAGGAGTGTTTGGTGTAAGTTTTGTGATAAAAAAAAAATGGCGAGAAATAAGGAACTGAGGGTTGAAAAAAGAAGTTTTATATAACTCTGTATAAAGATAGTTATAATCTATTGTCTTATCTTGTTCTTCTTTTGTTAAGACAGGGTGTAATATCAGAAGAATAATTCCAAGATGTATTCCAAGGCCGACATTCTACCTTGAATGTCGGCCTTGGAATACATCTAAGGTCGATCCTTCAGGGCGCCAAATACTCTTGTTCCGACCCTAGATATGTGATGACAGTAACTGAAAATTAAGTTCAAATTTACCTCGAACTTTTAACCGCCCATCATATAGGATACATATAATACGAAGGGATATCACGCCACAATTTAATATCATAAAACACTCCAGGCTCTAGGGGGAGGCGATCCTGTGATGGGGTCAGAATAGTTGGAGCCAGGACCATAACAAGGGCAGTACTATCGTTGCCCAGGCATAGGACCCAATCCTCAAACTGCATTTCTGAACAGACATTAAAAACAAAAGAGAAAATATCCGTATTGGCTGAATATAACGTGTATTATATGAAATTTTATTTTTTTAAATTAATCATTAATAATAGTAATAGAAGTTTATTGAATCATTTGTAGATGTTATTTTTTAAAACATTATTCTTCAAAACATTTCAATAATTGAAAGCAACATTAAAGTTTAAATGAAATGCATAAGAAATTAAGAGAAATTCTTAAACGAAACCACGTAGAACGGGACAACGTACAACGAGGACTTCCTATATTATATTTTTCTGAAAGTGAATTTCCACTGGACATATTTTAAGAAATAAAGAAAAACAGAAATTATTTTTTGAAAGCTGTATTCTGTATTTGAATGATAATGAAGTTGAAGTACTTTTGACAAGTATGAAGATTTTAGAAGTGATCATTATAGGCATGTCGCTTGGTCACACGCGTTTTGGGGTCACCAACCTTCGACTACATCGTAATAAGACTTGAAAGCAACACAGAAATACCTCCGTAAGAGTATCAGCTTCTGCTAGGTAGATTCGCATTATACGTACGCTATTAAATAATAACACCAATCATAATTAGCTATTAATTGATTATTAATTATCACATTAATCATGGCGATCAAATAAGTAATCGAATTAATTGTCATCAATAACATTCGAAGCTGGAATAGCAATTTTCTCTCATTTTCACTTTGCTTTCAGGGCCTCTGGAAGCAAAGAAGTGGGCAATCCATCTCAATACATTACGAACTAAAATCCATCACACTACTAGTGGCCTGGGCGTACAGATTGGCTATCTGGTGCCGATTAAAAGGGCTTATTAAGGCGGTGCGTTCCCAAGTTAGTCTTACAACGTTTATCACGACAAAAGTGGCTGGCTATTAAGTAGTGAAAGGGTTGGCCCCTCCCATAGAAATGGTCTTTACAAAGGAAGCGATGGTAACGTCAAGGCTGTTTAATCAGCTGCCTTTGTTTTTTTACCGATCAATCTTAATCGTTTCCATCTTCATTCGTCATGCTTGCTTTTGATTTTTTTCGGCTCGTTTTCCTCTTCTTGGTTGATTATATTTCAAAAAGAACCTCGTGTGATAAGATAATGGGTTGCTATCGTCTGTGACCTTTCTCTCAGGCAGCCTTCATCGCGGGTTCAACCAGACTAGCACACGTCTGTGCTATAATCTAGTTAAACAGTTAGCTGCAGTGAAGGTCATTTATTTCTGGATCTTTTGTTCTAGGGGAACAGTCGCTAACTTTTTTTTCGTAGTACTTGGATGCAATAAAATTTAAAGCAGAAGTCTAAAAACATTTTTTGGAGTTCCTCTTTGAATATCCTCGATGGTGGAAAATCTTCTTTTTGGAGTGGACTTGATTTTTGAAAACCACCAGATCCGAACATATTGCCCATATTTGGATCTAGTTATTTTCAAAAATCAAGTCCACTTCAAAGTACACAACTAGTGGTTCTCTAGGCTCCTCAGACCACAACTTAATAATAATCTCTTCTCTAATTGAGCCTCTACAATGGAATTACAAGAATGCGAAATGGATTATCGCCGAGATTTCTGTTCTTTTCCTTGGATGGATTACTGCTTTAAATTCCTTGTGTGCTCTGCTCAGATCGTGTCAGCGAAATTATTCTTGTTTGGATGAAATCCTTTATTCTGCATTCTACCTTAAAATCTTGCATTTATTAGAAAACTTTGGTTTCCAATAAATGTGCCAAGGCTGTCCAAGACAAGAGTGTAGCATATCGAAATTGGCTTGTATTCAAATATTCAGCTTCATTGCAATATCCCCACATCGGTTTGTTGTGATATGTCCAGATTCTGAACAAGTCATGTCCAAGGAGGTTAAGCCTTCTGGTCCATGGCCAAAGCTATTGTCAGCAACTACTGTTAATCTTTACTCCCATCTCAGTTTCTAACGATAAAGTTGGCTTATAGCATCCTCGTTTCCTTTCGACTCTTGCATTCCATGATCTTGGTAAATCACAGCCAACAAAACCAAACTGTCGGCCTCCTCTAGTCTCCTGACAGAATAATAAATATCAACTGGAAATTGGTGAAATAATGAGGACTTAAACCTGCGTGGAGTGTAATATGTCTTTAATTTCTTAAAGAATTAGATTTTTCTCGGACAGCTTCATAGTACTTACTGTACACGCTGGTGCAGTTATAAGTTACACTCAGAGAAGGGTAAAAAAAACTGATCAAATATGAAGGAATTCGGATTAATACGAATGATGGATAGGATCTATCCATCATTCTGCAATCTGCTATGGGACCTATCCGTTGAATGATGGATAGGTCTCATTCTGCTATGGAACCTATCCATTATTCTGCAATGATGGATAGGTCCCATATACCTATCCATCATTGCAAATGATGTTTAATAATGATCATATGAGCAGTTTTGAAATTAGTTCAGAAATATTGACAAAATCAAATTTCCAATCAATAACAGCACTGGTTAAGATGTAATCCGTGTAGCTGTTTGGAAGGATTGTTATATTGTCTTATCTGGGCAACTGATATATTTTATAAATATACTATCTTACACTCGTAATTTTCAAGACTGCCCATTTACCCGACTAACTGAAAATTACAGACTGAAAGTCTAATTCATGAAAGATGAGAAGGGTAACCTTCCATCCCATAGATCTATCCACAGCTCAAGTCCACCTACTAATATTATGGAACTTTAGTATATAAACAAATAACTGCTAAAATACATTGCATTCATCATGGATTGATTAAAAGTAGGTCACCAATTGCAAATCTATTCACGTTTCAGGATCCTTACCAAACCCAATCATCAGACCATAAATACTACGGGGAGGAATAGAAGAATTATCTGGAGATCAGAATGGAATTGGTAGTGGATATTCGTGGAGAAGCTGATTGAGCAGGGCAAGGCTTCTCAAACTGGAAGTGGAATGCAATGTGCTATCGCCAACAAAACTATTGACAGGATTTTTCGTCAGTGGAAGAATGTCATTAATATACAAGAGGAAAAGAGTGGGAGAAAGAACTGAATCTGGGGAATAACAACATTAGTGGAGAAGTTAGAAGACAGAGAACCGTCTACCAGTAGTGAATGGTCAAAGAGAAAACTGGATCATCATCATAGGTTGCCGTCTATTGGGGTTGGCGATCAGCATCTATTGTAAACATCATGAAATGATTATTCCACAGTTTTGCCTGTCCATTCCTGATGCTGGATATCAAATTACACACAAAAAAAAGTTGGCAAACCGTGAGATGGAAGCTTGTTTACTGCACGTAAACGAGGATTTAGGACAAAAAAAGCCTCGGACTGCGGGAAGAGTTTACTCTCATATGTTGGTGCATTACCATCATGTCTATACACAGTAAATCAAAGAATTTGTGTAGTAGCAACATTACATAATATCTCACATTGTGAATTCCTTCACAGCTAGTTGCCTATCTCATTAGACCTCGAATAAGTAACATTTCTCGAGTGGAGAAGACTGTTGTTAGTTATGTATGGATACCACCACCCAGACGGCCATTTCAGGATTATCATTAGTAGTCTTCTCTTCTTGGGAAACGTTACTTATTCGAGGATTTTGAGAACAACTGTACAAATACCATCAGAACCTGGCTTTATTGGCAGCAAGAGTGTTCAAAATTCTTTGACGTCCTTTTATTGGAAGACCACAGGAGGCACTGAAAGCAGTGTACTGGGAATGGTAGGAGATGGTTTAACAAGTTCGTTAATACAAGGGTTAGAAGAAGAAATAATACAAGTGTTAGTAGGATTCTAGCAGTTCGGCTTTTATCTTTAGTTGAGGTGGTAATAGAATCATCGGGTTCTAACAGAGGTGGGAGTACAGATCGGCATAAGTTGCTGACAATGCTTTGGAAAGAGATCAGAATGCTCCACTACCGTTTGTACAAAAACCAAGTTTTCTACTCTTAGCCTGTTCAAAATATAATTTCGACTGATTAATAATTGCTTTACTATTGTTGCGAGCTTTGGTGTAGGAGAATATGAACCTGGAGGTTTGGATGCAAGCCAATTGCAATACGCAACATTCTTCTCTTTGAATATTCATTGAAAAACCATGGTTTAGATAAAGGATGAGATTTTAAGGTGGAGTGTGGAATAAAGGATTCTATGCCTAAAAGAATAGATTATAGAAATCTCGCAGATCATCTCATTTTGCATTCTTTTAATTTCAAACTACATAAGCTTTGAGAGTGACCACAAGGGAAAGGTTCCATTGGAGAAGAGACCATCACCAAGTTGTGATATGAGATGCCTAGAGGGCCACTCACTTCAATCGTTTACTTGGAAGGGTTGTTTGTGAGAAAAAAAATCAAGAGCGTTGGCTGAGTGGTTAGGATTATCTGGTATTCTGGTAGATAGACGAACAATCTGTGCGAGGTTATTAGTAACTGGAAAAGCCTCAGAATCTCAACTTGCGTGGTCCGTGTGACTAGAAAACGGAAGCCAGCGGGGGTTGGATCATTAAATCACCAAGGTAAATTAAATCAGCGTTAAGAAAGATGGACTGGAGAAACTCAAGTTTCAAGTGATTTATGAAGTTGGGAGAACGATAGAGGCAACAGATGAATTTGACAGAATGTGGTAGAGAGATTTTGAGCCAAAGAAGAGCGAAAAGAGTAGATTCCAAATGACTAAATCTCTGATATGGAATATCAGAGCGGACAATTATAAAAGCAACACCTTTAAAGTGAAAGGAATCATACATCGAATAATTTGGTAACTGAGATGAGCGGTGGTAAAATCAACTGATAATTGGGAGTCTGTCAGAAAGAGTATATGGAGTTTGGCAGACTGTAAGTCGAAATGGACGTCATTGAGATTGAAACTGAGATCACGTACATTTGTGAAAGGAACAAGGAAGTGTTTGGTAAGTTTTTAGATATTTTCTCTGATAAGTTTGTTCTTTTTGACATATTCAGTAGTAAGGTAGGGGACATGCTGTATGAAATAATGAAATTCTTGGATATGGCGTACACACGGCAAGAATATATCCAGCTTTTTGACATAATGTGGCCTCGACAATGCCCCCTCCGCATACACACTACTCGAACTTCCTCCAGTCATTTTCTGGCAAAGTAGAGGCAGCGAGATTAAACACTAGCTGATCCAGAAGCCTTCTAAAGAGTTACCAATAAGTTTGGTCCAGTGGACTGTCTAACGTCAGGCATGGAAACACCATTTTTATTCCGTTTTAGAGCTGTACCTTCGAAATGTAAGGAAGATTGGATCTCTCCACGATACCTATCATAACCTCAAAACACATCAATCACACTGCATGATAGAAGAGATGAAAGGTTGCCTTTGCTCTGTAGACTAAACATGGATTTCTCTACTTTAATCCTCCAATAATCAAAGTGGTTCTATTGCACCGATTGATGAGGACAATCTACCACCTAGTAATACAGAGGGGCAGCATTCCTCTGGGTGTTGGGGACGTTACCTCTACCTCTGCTCACTTTCGTCCACACCTGTGTGGTAACCTCTAGCATACTGAGTGCCGTATTGTAGGACTTGCAGATAGCAATTATACCTAGGGTCACTAGTAGTCCAACCATCGAAGGTTCAGGCAGAGGATTTTGTTATTGCAGAACTACAGGAGCTCGCCAGAATTCGGTCCACTTGACCCAAGCGGAACTGAAAGTCAGTTCTATCAGCGTTTTAGACTCTCAGATAGCAAGACCTAGCTTCCACACCTGAAAGAATGTCTATGACTGCTCCCAGGACCAATTTTGGATGTTGGTGAAATTAATAAAAAAGCAAAAACAAGATATAAGGATGTTATTATCAGGTCCCATTGACATTTCTCCACTTTTTCTCAAAACCTATGCTCCTGAGTTACTCCTGTTCTGTGTCGCCTTTTACACTTTCTTATTCCACCATGTTTTTCCTTCTTCTCGGGATTTATTCCGTTATCACAATGGTTACCCTCAACCTAACACCAAAAATGCATTCCTTTATTCTTTTTTTCCACTCTCTTCTATCTTCCCAATCTACATACACTGGTCCTCTTCTATTCGTAGCTGTTCTGACACTCTCTATCCATATCCGTCTTGGTCTTCCTATCTTTCCTTCTCCATGGCTCTTCTGGGAAGTCTGTCGTCAACCATTCTCTTTACATGGCCAAACCACTTTTTTTTTTTCTTCTATTTTATCAATGATGTCTTTTTGGACGTTCATTTTAATCCTTATGTCATTTCTAACTTCAGTCCTAGACTTTCCTGCCGATCTTCGCCAGAAATCCATCTCAACAGCCAGCAGTTTATATATTTATTTATTTTTCGTTTTTCATTAAAGGTCCAAGTCTTACATCCATATAATAAAATAAAATCATATAATAATTTGTAATACTGCATTATATATTTGATGTTTAGTTTTTCTTTATTCTATAGAACAGAATTGAGCATTCCTATGACCTGTCTACCTTCACCCAGTCTTCGCTCAATTTACTGCGCATATGATCCATCAGTCTGAACAATTGCACCCAAGTATTTAAATTGCTGTACAGTTTCATCTGTATTCCATCTAAATCCAAAACATCCTCGCATCGATTCATGTACTCTGTCTTATTAAAATTAACTATCAGTCCCCATGTTTTATATTCTTCTAGTAACTTCCTGTCCATGTAATTTGCATCTTCATCGTCTTGTGCTACCACAACTTGGTCTTCTGCAAACAGTAGATTGTAAAGGTACTTATTTTGATCAGGGGGAATAACCAATGAACTGCACTTCTCTGACCATGGTCTTAGAACAACTTCCAGATATAGCTTGAACAAAGTAGTGACAAACAGCATCCTTGAAGTAGTCCTTTGGAAGTTTTAAATTTTCTTGATGGTTTTGAACCAATCTTAACACAGTATGTATTGTTCTTATAGATCCTTCCTCTATAATTGGAACATCTTCTTCTGTCACCTTTGTTGAAGATTGATGGGATATATCCGGCTGTCATCTCATCTGGTATTTCATCGCCATCGCACAATTTGTTGAACAGTCGAGTTAGCATATTTTTTTAACTTTTCGACCTCCATATTTAAGCAACTCCATGTTAATTCCACTTGGGCCTGGTGCTTTTCCATTTTTTTGCCATTTTTATTTCCTGTGCCATTTCCTTAATACGAAAGTTCATCCTCTTTTTATGGCAACTGTCTCTGTTTCAGTTTCTCTAAATTCCTCTCTTCCTTCATTCAACAGCTGTTCATAATAATTGACCCATTCCTCCAGATCTATCATTTCCAGTCTATCATTTTGCTTATGAGCTTTCCTTAAACTCTTCAATACTCTCCATGCATCTGCAAATCTTATACATCCCGGGTTGCTGTTCACCTCGGCACATGCTCTATCCTAAGACTCATTCTTCGCCTTGATGACTTCTGCTTTCACCTCGTCTGTGAGCTTCACTTTTTTTGAGCTCAACCATCTTTGGTACGCTTCATTTTATTCCCTTTATTAATTCCTTACTTTTCATGTTCAGCCAGTCATTTTGTTTCATCTTTTGAGATTTTCCTATTGCCTCTCCAGCAATTTTCTTCACTGTTTCCTTTAGATATTCATATATGTCTTTTGCACTCGTCCCGTAGCTTTCATCTAATTCTTAATCTAGTCTTCGTTGATACAAACCCCCTAGTGCTCTCATCTTTTAGTGAGTACTCATTAAATCTGCCAGTGTGAAGTTCTTCATTCCTCTCCAAGTCTTTATTCCTTTTCTGCTTTCTTTTTTGGTACATCCATGGGAACGACAATATAGCCTTCACCAAAAAGTGATCAGAACCACAATTTGCTCATCGCTGGGCCCTAACATCACAGACAAAAATTGTGCTTTGTTGTTTAATAATCATAATCAATTATTGATTTTAGTCCCTGTGTTTCTTGGAACCTCTTGAACTTATTAATATCTCTATTAAAGATGTTACTAATCTCCATCTTATATTGAGAGCAAAGTTCTATCAGTCTCCGTTGTCATTCTTTACATTTTGTCCATATCTTCCCACCACTTCATTGTCCGCAGCTTGTCCCACTCTGGAGTTGTTTTTCCTTCTGCTTGTAATTTGTTCATATCCAGCCAGGTCCTAAAAAGGTGGGAGTCACAAATCCCTCCCATCCAATTATCGTCCCATTACACTTCTACTCTTACTAACGTAATGACGAAATCCATTAACTACCAACTCTTAAACTATCTCGAAACCTTCCATCTGATCAATGATCGTCAGTATCGATTCCATAAATGTCGATCCACTGGTTATATACTGTATTATGTTACCCATCTATGGACAAATTCAATGCAAAAGTTTGAAACTCGAGCAGTTGCGCTTGACATTTCTAAAGCTTTTAATCGTGTCTGCCATAACGTACTTGTAAACAAGGTCTAATTTTATGGATTGCTTACTGTTTTCAATTCTGCAGCAGTTCTCTCTCTCTCTCTCACACACGCCATTCATTCCAGGAGATGGCTCTCTGTTTTCTAATTTCTCAGTTAATTCTGTTTTTTCCCAAGGCTCAGTTCTTTCTCCCACTCTTTTCCTCTTGTATATCAATGACTTTCTTCCACTGACTGGAAATTCTATCCATAGTTCTGCTGATGATAGCACATTGCATTTCACCTTCCAGTTTGAGAAACCTTGCCCTGTACAAACAGCTTCAACTTCTAGAATATCCACTACCAATTCCTTAAATTCGGATCTCCACGTGGTTTTCCTATAGGGCAAGATAATTTAGTTAATTTCAATCCTTCTAAAACTCAGTTCTTTTCTTTTATCTTGCAAAAAGGATTCCAAGATCAGATCTCTATTTGGGATTACCCTGACTTCCAATCTCACTCTGTCTCAGATATTGTTTCCACATCTGGAGTGGTGTTCCCACAGCCTGGCGCATTATAGCCTTAGTTGCTGATGCTCCAATAAAACCCAAACCAAGCGAAACCCACAGCCTCTCTCTCTCTCTCTCTCTCTCAGGCTTCTAGACTCCACTCAAAAGAGGACAATTTGGTTAATTAATGACCCATTTCATACAAAGTCTCTTCACTATCTCTCATTACGTTTTGTTTCTACTGCATGTCTTTTCTTTAGATACTTCCATAGGTACTGTTTTTCTGAATTGGCTTCTATAATTCCCCCTCTCTCTTCAAAACCATTCCAACCTGTGCCACAACCAGTCAACGTCTTTTACTGCACAACTTCTAACCCACAGAACGAAGCTTTCTTCTTCCTATTGGTCCTTCTGTTTTGTGCAACAACCTTCCTTCAGATGTATTTTCAGAAAATTCCAATCTACAGAAATTCAGCGTAATTCCAACGAATATTTAATGTCTTTTAAGCGCAATCCACGCATGGCGCTACTTGTGCAACACCTCTCGATGAGAAAAAGGTGGCGAAAAAAATTAGATCATCTTTATCTTCTGGAGAAGCCCATAGATTATCTTTATCTTCTGGAGAAGCCCATAGATCATCTTTATCTTCTGGAGAAGCCCATAGATTATCTTTATCTTCTGGAGAAGCCCATAGATTATCTTTGTCTTCTGGAGAAGCCCATAGATTATCTTTGTCTTCTGGAGAAGCCCATAGATCATCTTTATCTTCTGGAGAAGCCCATGACAAGCGACTCATTTTCAACATAAAGGTTGGCCTGCCTGATCTATATTGTTACTTCCCTTCCACCAAAATAAAGGAACATGAAAACTGAAAACCGGATCCTATCTTGATTAGTCAAGATCCAAGAAGACAGTATGGTGGCCCAAATAAGTCCCATTGCTGGGTAGTTCTGGTCAGACTAATTTTTTATGGGCTGATACGAAATTATCTTTTAACTGCTCGTGAATATACACTTTATTAGATACACCTACATAAAAGCGAATATTGTTCTCATCTAGACCACAGAACAGCCTGGATTCGTCGTGGCATGGAGTCCATGAGGTGTCTAAAAAATTCTAATTTTTAGAACATTTTAATAACATTTGGAACATCTAATTTTTAGAGCATTTTAAGAATATTTGGATGTTCCAAATATTCTTAAAGTTCTCTAAAAATTAAATGTTCCAAATGTTATTAAAATGTTCTAAAAAAGCAGATGTTCGAAATTTTCTTAAGATATTCTAAAAATTAGATGATTCAAATGTTCTTGCAAAGTTCTAAAAATTAATGATTCTTAATATGTTATAAAAATTAAATATCCCAAATGTCTTAAAATCAGATGTTACAAATGTTCTTAAAACATTCTACAATATGTTTTAGATTATTTTAAATGATGTTCTAAATGTTTTAAATCTACCAGAAAGGATAAAATAAAACACAAAAGCAATTCACATTAATAACAAGACGTCTTATTAAAATCTTAATATTATTATCTGAAGGCTATACCCAAAACAATCGATTAGTATATCAACATTACGTCAGTGAATTACATCGGTCACTCTGAAGAAGAAATGTATAACTACAATCGAAACGTCAGGATAATAAAAATATATTTTCTTAAGTAGTGTAAATCGCGATGTTCTTTAACTAAATAGTTAATTCAGCTAACTAATTAGTTATTTGTAATTAACTAATTAATATATTTTCTAACCTACGTACATTTATGTAGCTAGCATATATCTCGTATCCAGGCCCTCCTCTGTCCATAACCAATCTTTATATGCGATCACACGAATTCACGGGATTAGAAAGAATGGCAGGTTCTGACAAATATGTTTTGGAACTCAGTCATATATAAAATTGAAAAGTACTTACCTCGATGCTTTTAAGCTGCAGATGTCAATACTTTATTATTAATGATGTATTTGTAAAAATGATATTTCTAAGTCAGACTGTACACAGCTAATCAAAAACAGTTCTCTTTCTATCAACTGAAAGCTTTTATATTTTCATTCCTTCGTTATTTATTAATATTGTAAAGAATAGTAGGAAGAAATCCATTTTTAATGACTCGATTATAAAATCTGTCTATTATTGATCCTTCTCAGAGCCATCGGATTTTTTTATGATGAAATTCTAAACACAAATAAACGTACTCTGAACACAGTAGTCCAGAAGGGAATCTGAAAAACGAAACGTTAATAAATAATTTCCTCGGTAAATCAATTGTTTCTAATTGGTGGCAGGAGCAACATTTTAGATTTGAAATCCAAGAATTTATATTTAATTAAGGGAGTACAAAGATGGCCGCTTTATTAATCTGAGAAAAATGAAATCACCTTTATGGAAATATTTATTGAAAAATAAATAAATGTCTCTCTCCAGTTCTAAAGAGATTCGCTTGAAATAATTCTTTAATATCTGAAAGTATTTTATCAACTTATGTTCCGGCTGTATTGGCAGACTGAATTCCAGTGAACAGTACTACTGGAAACTTTTCACTCCCCTTGCGATTGTTACGTTGGGGGAGGGGGGGATCCTGTCCTCATCGGGGCAGCAGACAGATTTGATCAATAGCATTTCATTTAAGTTGGATTTAAGTCCTCATAAGAGCAAAGAAAGGGTCACTGCCCTGTCGATGTTGTAAATAGATATCAATTTGGCACTGCAGTTGGTAAAAAAAAAAAAAAAAAAAGGATGCTTTGCCCTAGAGAAAACGTTTTGCAGATAATAATGCGTATATCAATTGAGAAAGAGTAAACTTTCTTCGCGCAAAAATTTTATGATAAGTCGACACTTAGAAAATTATGTATTTAAGCGAACACAAACTAGACTTAGAACACATTTGAATTTATGCAACAATATTTATGGATTACGTAAATACTGTTGCGTAAAACGTTCAGCGTTTGTCGCAGATTGCAATGTCTTCAAAGTTGTATAAATAAGCAAAAATGCAACAATATCTACGGATTACCTATATATATTGTTGCGTAAAATGCTCAACTTTTGTTGTAGGTTGCAGCAATGTCTTTAAAGTCTTATAAATAAGCAAATGCAACAATGTCTTCAAAGTCGTATAAATAAAAATTGCAGCAATATCTATGGATTACCTATATATTGTTGCGTAAAATGCTCAGCGTTTGTTGTGGTTTGCAACAATGTCTTCAGAGTCGTATAAATAAGCAAAAATGCAACAATATCTATGGATTACCTATATATTGTTGCGTAAAATGCTCAGCGTTTGTTGTAGGTTGCAGCAATGTCTTCAAAGTCGTATAAATAAGCAAAAATGCAACAATATCTTGTACTTAGATATTGTTGCGTAAAATGCTCAGCGTTTGTTGTAGATTGCAACAATGTCTTCAAAGTCGTATAAATGCAACTTTACGAAAATATGATTATAATACATTGTTTACGTCAGCATGCGGTAATGAACATAAATCCGCTGCGGATCGTGCCACGTGATATTTAGCTGTTACTTCCAACCGATTCTTTTGCAGCAGATCCTGCCATTTGCTCTCTCGTGATTTCTAGCTGTTAATCATCTTGTTTTCGGAGCATTCTTGAAAGCAAATTTAAAGTTGAACCTTTGCAGCGGTGCAGTTGGTAAGAGCTGGCGGTCAACGCGCTGACTAGTTACGGGCACGCGACCTTCAGATTAACAATGTTTCTTTTGCGTAGATGAAAAGCCCGAGTTAAAACTTTGCGTTTCCCTCTCTTGTCCAATCAAAATGAATAGCGAGATTTAGCTTAACATAAATGGACGCACTTTTGGAACTTGATGTACAAAACAGTGCTCAGACTCCATGACCTAATGACAGACAACGAAGATGATTTTTGTGTGGGCCATTATTTCCGAAGAAATGGCAGATTAAGAGAAAATGTCGGAAGAAAAACATTTCTGGTGTTATCTTACCTTTAGCGTTTCTTCCATTAAGACCAAAAGACCGAATTTTGATTAATGCGGTTGGTTAAGTACTGCGGAGAATAAAAACATCAAAATGTTAAATATGGCACATTACCTGTAATTTATCACTGCCATTATTTGCTCAATATGTAAAATCCTTTATTTTTATTTCTTAAATTTTGCATAAAAAAATCAGCGATTATCTAAAATAAACGCGGTTTGTGATCAATTGGAGTTAATAATTAAAAAGCTGCAAAAATAGAATATTTTCTGAAGTTTGCGACAATTAAAATTAAGTGTGAATGAAGCGCATATGTCATCAGTTTCACAACAATTAAAAAACAGCAAACGAAATGAATTTTGAGATCAGTTTCGCAACAGTTAAAAACTGCAGACGATACAATTTTGTCATCAGTTTTTCAACGATTAAAAACTGTAAACGACATTATTTTGTGATTCATCAATTAAAAACTACAAATTATGCTATTTTGTGATTAATTTCATAAAAATTAAAAAAAAACGGGAAAAGAAACACATTTATGATTAGTTTCAAAATTTTTAAGATCAGTTTCACAAGTGATAAAAAGCGCAGATGATACTACTGTATTTTGTTATCGATTTTGCAACAATTAAAATCACCAAACGATACTGTTTTATGACTCGGAAATTAAAATGCAAACAATGCTATTTTTTTTACCAGTTTTTCAACAATTAAAAACTTCAAACTATATTATTTTGTTACGCATAAATTAAAAACACAAGGTACTACCACTGGCGTAGCCAGGGTAGGGTGAGCAGGTACATTGTACCGAAATCTGGTATTGTGGCCCTTTTTAGCATTAAGTAATTGGCGCCTTTTTTTGTGAATGTGGCTGCTGACAAAAAATTCGGGCTACACCACTGGATACTACTAATTTTTTTTTTCAGGTTTTCAACAATTAAAAATTGCAAACGATACAATTTTATCAGTTTTTGCAACAGCTAAAAAGTGCAACGATACTATTTTGTGCTGAACAATTATAACAACACAATAAACGATGTTATCAGTGTTACAACAATTAAAACTGCAGATGACACTATTTTGTAACTGAACAATTAAAAAGTGCAAAAGATACTATTTTTGGGCCCAGCAATTTTTAATTGCAATAAACCACTGTTTTGTATCACGTTTTCAACAATTAAGAACTCCAAATGGTACAATTTTGTTATCTGGTTTTCATCAATTAAAATCTGAAAACAGTAGTATTTTGTTATCAGTTTTTCAACAATTAAAAACTGTAAACCATTTATAACCCTGCAATTAAAAACTGCGAACGATACTATTTTGTAATCCAGCAATTAAAAACTGCACACGATGGTAGTTTGTGGCTCAACAATTAAAATCTGCAATAAACGATAATATTTTGTTATCAGTTTTACAACAAAAACTGCAACCGATATTATTTTGTAACCCAGTAATTAAAAACGGCAAAAAATAGTATTTTGTGATTTAGCAATTAAAAATAGCAAATTATGATATTTTGTTATCAGTTTACGAACAATTAAAAACTGTTCTGCTGCCAGTTTTACAATAATTAAAATCTTTAAACAATACTGTTTTGTGACCCAGCAAGTGCAATCGATGCTGTTTAGTGATCTAACAATTAAAAACTGCAAACGATGCTTTTTGTGATCAGCTTCATAATTAAAATTGAAAATGAAAATGAAACACTTGTGATCAGTTTTTAATTGTTGCAAAATTAAAACACTGCAAATGAAATGATTTTTAAGATCAGTTTCGCAAGAGTTAAAAAGCGCAAATGATACTACTGTATTTTTTTATCAATTTTGCAACAATTAAAATCACTGAACGATACTGTTTTGTGACAACAATTAAAACGCAAATGATACTATTTTTACCAGTTTTTCAACAATTAAAACTGCAAACAATACTACGTTTTATCAGTTTTACAAGAGTTAAGTGCAAACAATAGTATTTTGTGCTGAACAATTAAAAACTGTAAACGATACCATTACGACACAAAAAAATAGTGTCGTTTGCAATTAAAAAGTGTAAACTGTATTATCTTTTGGATCAGCAATTAAAAATTGCAAACGATAGCATTTTATAATCCAGCAATTTAAAATTGCAATAAACGACTCTCTTTTGTATCAGATTTTCAACAATTAAAACTTCCAAATGTTACCATTTCGTTATCAGATTTTCATGAATTTAAATCTGAAAACTGTATTATTTTGTTAGCAGTTTTTCAACAATTAATGTATAAACCATTCATAACCCTGTTAACCCTGCATATACAATTTCATTCGCAATTAAAAACTGCGAAGGATACTATTTGTGATCCAGCAGTTAAAAACTGCTAACGATGCTATTTTGTGGATCAGCAATTAAAAATTGCAAACAATACTTTTGTATAATTTTTTCAACAATTAAAAACTGCAAACATACCATTTTGTAACCCAGTAATTAAAAACTGCAAAAGATACTGTTTTATTCAGTTTATGAACAATTAAAAACAATTTAAATCTTTAAACAATACTATTTTGTAAGCCAGCAACTGCAAACGATACTGTTCAATTAAAAACTACAAACGATAATATTTTGTGACCCAGAAATTAAAAACTGCAAACGATACTATTCTGCTGCCAGTTTTACAGAAATTAAAAAATTTAAACAAATCTATTCTTCTACCACTTTTTACAACAATTAAAATCTTTAAACAATACTGTTCTTCTGCCAGTTTTACAACAATTAAAATCTTTGAACAGTACTGTTCTTCTGCCAGTTTACAACAATTAAAATCTTTAAATAGTACTGTTCTTCTGCCAGTTTTACAACAATTAAAATCTTTAAACAGTACTGTTCTTCTGCCAGTTTTACAACAATTAAAATCTTTAAATAGTACTGTTCTTCTGCCAGTTTTATAACAAATAAAATCTTTAAATAGTACTGTTCTTCTACCAGTTTTACAACAATTAAAATCTTTAAACAATATTGTTCTTCTGCCAGTTTACAACAATTAAAATCTTTAAACAATATTGGTCTTCTGCCAGTTTACAACAATTAAAATATTTAAACAATATTGGTCTTCTGCCGGTTTACAACAATTAAAATCTTTAAACAATACTGTTTGCTGATCCAACAATTAAAAATTGCAAACGATGCTATTCTGTGATTTAATTTCATGACAATTAAAAAGCCGCAAATGAAATGAATTTTCTGACCAGTTTCACAATTGAAAAAAATTGCAAAAAAATAATTTCGTGATCAGTCATCAATAATTAAATATCTGCAAAAAAATCATACTTTATGGTACGCAGTTGCTTAATTCGGCAATTTGACGCGGATCACCATGGTAACGGCATTGTGTGATTTTGTTTCGTTTTGTATTCCTCGTGTGGTTTGCCGCTCACATAATTTCGCCGCTAATAAAAACAGGAGTGTAGCTTTGACGACTGAGTCATGTCGAAAATTTTCGATGCATTATCGGACGGGGCCGGCATGCTAAAGTGCTTTGGAAGCTTGCAGGTAAACAATGTCTTTATATGGAAGCTAAGTGGATGCTGTAAATGAACACCGGCTCTGCGCCATTGTTGACTCAGCACGAGTCCGACTTTCATATGTCATGTGATATTTCGTGATTCGAATAACCCACCGGATAAAAAGGGAAGTTTTTTACGTGAAAGTTTTCCCTTAAAAACGTTGCGAGATCTGTTGGCTCGAGCAGTTGAATATGTCAATCAACGCCGACGAGTTCAAAGTTATTCCGCGCACATCCATATAACGAAGCTTACCAAACGAAGATAGATTTGAATAATAATAAAAAAAAACGCTTTTTTTTTTTTTTGAAAAAATATTTCATTAAATTCAGTTAACTATGATGATATATTTAGTTTTTTATAAATCGAAAGAGGGCGCTAAGATTTGTATCGCGATTGTTGGCTAATTTGATAAGATGGCGAATGATAGTGATTATGCTAGTAAAGGTTGTGTTATTTTAGGGAAGTCATCTCAAGGATTAAGTCTGTTCTCTAACACGTACAACAAATAATTTTTCATCAGCGGTCTCCAACTTTTTTATTATAGTGTATATAAATTTATATTAATGTCAATAAGTTAACTTTTTTAGTATAGTGTATATAAAGGTTATTATTCAATATTATCCCACTTATGCAATAATATGACGTCAATTAGTCTCTAACTTTTTCAGTATAGTGTCTATAAATGGATATTATTCGATATTAGCCCAGTTCTGCTATAGTGATGTGAAGTAGTCACTAACTTTTTTAGTAGAGTGTACATAAATGGATATTATCGCAATTGTGCGATAGATGTCAATTAGTCGAGTTGGTTGAGTTCTTCCTGTGCGAAATCTTGAATTTGACACAGGTGAGAGTTTTATCCCATCCTTGCTTAGGCAGCTGCAAACACCGAACGCGATTTGAGAGGGTGAGGGTAGGGAAAAGTCGAGGACGCTAGACGAGAGCTATATGGAAAAATAAATCGATAGCTGAAAGTCTCCAACGTGTCATCCGAAGAACAAGAGAAGGATGCCAGATTTCTCACAAAATACACTTTTTTCCCCTCTTCCTTAAGAAAAAAAGAAAAGAAAAAGTGTGCGTTCAGTTAAAACCGTAATGGATTAGTGTGCCGAAATGTTGCCGAGGGTTTTCGTATTTCCGACCCTCCCCCTTGTAATAGGATTTATCCAACAGATTATTGACACCATCCATAGCTGCGGTATCAATTAAACCCTTCGCCTACTTCGATTCTCCTTTAAGGAGAAATAAAAGAAAAAATGTTATGCATTTTGGAGAATCGATCGGTGCGTAGGATGTCTAAAACTAGTCGTGCATCTTGTCATGCATCGCATTATCCGCTGTTATAATTCAAAGTGAGGCAACTACCTACTTTTTATGCACTGCTTTCGCCTGGATGTTCGTACCTGCCTCATCATCACTATCTAGCGACAGCTCACTGCTGAATACATCAACATAGACAATGTCCCAAAGACACATTGCGTTTATAAACCGCCCGGACACAACTTGATTAGTTTTCTCTAATGTTATACTAACGTTCGGGGGAGAAATGCCCCACTTCGTATATGTATGTACTTTTCTTTTTCTTTTTTTTCTTTTTTTTTTGAGCCAGCTATTGCTTACAAATCCATTTTTTCGGAATATTTATTCAATACTGTACGTTACTATCCCCCACACTACGTTCCGAGAAGAATTTCTGATGAGTTTCTTTTTTTGAATATCAAACATTTTCTTAGCATTCCGCGGATATTTATTGTAATCCCGCATTAAAATATTAACTCCCACAGCCAATTTTTTGTTATATTTTTTCAAGCGGTTATGATCGAGACACATTTCAAAAATATAAAAAAACAAACAAACAAAAAATATATGGTTCCCAGGGCCTTCACGCGTCCTTTTTACCATATTACGTTGTATGCGATTTCTATACTAATAACATTCAGAAGATGCCTGCTGGCAGTGGTGTATCCAGGTGTCATCGTAAGGGCGAGGGGGGCATGGCGACAAGGTTTTTGAGTTTTTTTAGAACTTCTCCTGCGTTCATTTTCTTTAATTTCAAATTTTTGGTAAAGGGGGACATATACCCCTTCTGCCCACCCCTGCCTGCTGCACAAACAACGAGATTTTAACTAGTTTACCCTTTAACTTGGTTCGCCTTATACTGTATATGAACTTTGACATAGTTCGACCTTTGACGCGTTCAACTTTGAAATGACCTTCGACTTGGTTTGCTCTTGAAATGACTTCTGACTTGGCTGGGTTTTGTAACTACCTTTGAAGTATTCATCTTTGAAATGACCCCTGATTTTGTTTCTTTTTTAAATGACCCCCCCTGATTTTGTTTCTTCTTGAAATGACCCCTGACTTCGTTGACTATTAAAATTACCTTTGAAATGACCTCTAACTTGGTTGACTCTTGAAACTGCCTTTGAGATATTGCCTTTTAAATCACCTCGGATTTGGTTTGCTCTTAAAATGACCTCTGACTTGGTTTGCTCTTGAAATGACCTCTGGCTTGGCTGGGTCTTGAAACTACCTTTGAAGTATTCATCTTTGAAATGACCTCTGACTGTTTCTTCTTGAAATGACCCCTGACTTTGTTTCTTCTTGAAATGACCACTGACTTGGTTTACTCTTGAGAGTACCCCTGAATTCGTTGACTCTTAAAACTACCTTTGAAATATTCACCTTTTCCATGACCTTTGACTTGGTTTACTCTTGAAACTGCCTTTGAGATATTGCCTTTTAAATCACCTCTGACTTGGTTTGCTCTTAAAATGACCTCTGACTTGGTTTGCTCTTGAAATGACCTCTGGCTTGGCTGGGTCTTGAAACTACCTTTGAAATATTCACCTTTTCCATGACCTTTGACTTGGTTTACTCCTGGAATGACCGTTGACGTGGAGCTCCTTCGAAATTAGCTTTCACCTAGTTCTGTCTTAAATTCGATAATTATAAACAAACTCATAGATCACAGATCAATCTGTGAGTTTATTTTTTCTCGGTAACAGTATGGTAGTTTCGCCAGTTCTTATTCATTTGGAGAGGTCCGGGTTCGATTCCAGTCTGACTTGATAGATTGCTAAACTGCTTTTCGATCGAGGCCATACTAGGGGATACCAGGAGACAAAGTAGGGTGTTTTGCAGTGAGTATTTCGTGATTTTGAGCCTGCGCAACACGAAATTCGGTCAAATTACCATTCCCTAGAACTTTGCGGGAGGTTTCACATTCCGGTGGCTGGACGGAAACAATATTTCCGTTGTTCCAGGGTTTTCCACCAGGTGGCGCTACAGAAATAAGAGACCTTAACGAACCGAAAGGTTACTTTTCGAGCCCACATGTATAATGCACACACGCAACATACATAACGCACTCTCACTTTATTTTGGATAAAGTTAGTAATGAGTTTTGAAACTTTCTAATGCCCATGCGCGTACAAACAGACAAGACACCCACGCAGACGCAAATTTTTTCAATCTTTCGGGAAAGTTTTAGAGAAAAAGTGCTTGACTTACGTTTTAATAACAAATGTCCAGCGGCCGCTTAGTTTCATCTGTCTATCCGTACGAAGAGCGAGGCGGTCTCTCTGAACAGCACGATGGTCACACACTCTCTGCCGCGGCACTAAAGGTTTAAACATCGTCTGACTGGTCGACTCAACCCTTCCATCCACCCATTACGTAACTACTGGCAGGGGGAGTACAAAGCGGGTGCATTCAGAGCGCTCCTAGGCTTCAACCCTTTGTTCCCAGTATTCGGTTTTAGCCCGAGTGCGGTAAGATGTCCTCCCCCCCTCGTGTGCTGCGCGTTTACTTCCTTCCTTCCTTCTTTCTCCCCTTCGCTCTTCCCCCGTCCGTGTATATCCTCCAGATGTCCCTCGTGTGGTTCCCAGGGTCTTAACGCTTCGTTTTTTTGACATTACTAACCATGCGCAACCCTTTCTATTATTACGGCAAATAAGGAAGTAAAGGAAGGGGGGGGGAAGATCCCAAGAAGAAATCTTCCCTTTCTCCCCTCCTTTTGAACTGGGAACTCCGCGGGAGAGGAAGGGAACAAGAAAAACCAGGTAGGTAGTGTTTTGTCCCTTTTTTTAAACTTACGAAAAATTGAATGGGCGAAGTAGGAAGGTACACAAAAGAACTGGCAGCACTTAAATTTCAAGGGCAACCCTGAATAGCGAATAAAAAAACACAAAAACGAAGAGTGAAATGAAAGGAGGAAGATAAGGGATCTGCGCGGTGGAGCCCTCTTGCGTTAAGAATTTTAAAACCTGCAGAATATACATTATTATGCAACTTATGTACCTGTCTGTTTACATATAATTCTGATTTGTCATCGCACATTCAAAAATTAATCTCTGAGTTTCTGTGTCTGTTTATGCAATCAAATATTCATCTGAGTTTCTGTGTTTGTTTATACATTCAAAATATCTACCTGTTCGGTTTATCCATTCAAATATTCATATAATACAAGATTTCATAAACCAGCACAATATTCATGTGTCAGTTTATGAATTCACAAACATCAGAGTCTGTGTTTTACGCAATCAAAAATTAATCTGCGAGTTTCTGTGTCTGTTTATGGAATCAAATATTCATCTGTCAGTTTCTATGTTTGTTTATGCATTCAAACTTTATCTGTGTCGGTTTATGAGTTCAAATCTTCATCATGTACAAGATTTGATAACCGTCACAATATTCATCTGTCTCGGTTTATACATTCAAAAATTGATCTGTGAGCTTGTCTGTTTATGCATTCAAATATCCAACTGTGTCAGTTTATGCAATGAAATACCCATCTGTGTTGTGTTGGTTTATGCATTCAAATTTTCATCTGGTACAAATGTTCATAAACCGACACAATATTCGACTTGTCGGTTTATGAATTCAAAAACAGACTGTGAATTTCTGTTTTGCGCAATCAAAAATTCATCCCTTTACGTATTTGTTTCTTTCCCTGTTATACAGCTCAATATTTATCTCTGTGTTTCTATATCTCTTTATGCAAGCAAACATTCTATATTTCGATATATCATTCATCTTGATGTTTCACGTCCATTTATACATTCAAATGTTCATATCTATGTTCCTCTGTTTTAATCATTTCAAATCATCTGTTTGTTTCTATATCAATCATCTTACGGTGGTTTCATATCTGTTTATAAATTCATATGTTAATCAGTAAAATCATCTCTGTATAACCTCTGTGTAGATCGTTCAAATTATTTCTGTATAATTCAAATCATCTTTGTTTTTATCAGTAAAATCATCTCTGTGTTAACCATTCAAACAACCTCTGTGTAGATCATTAAAGTTATTTCTGTATTTCTACATAATTCAAGTCATCTCTGTTTCTGTATAATTCAAATCACGTCTGTGTTCGTATTTCATTAATGTCTTGGCGTTTTCATGTCTGTTTATACATTCAAATGTTCATTTCTATGTTCCTCTGTGTTAGTCATTCAAATCATCGGTTTGTTTCTATATCAATCATCTCGCGGTGGTTTCATGTCTGTTTATAAATTTATATGTTCATCTCTGTGTTAATCAGTAAAATCATCTCTGTACTAACCCCTGTGAAGATCATTCAAATTATTTCTGTATAATTCAAGTCATCTCTATATTATTTTAAATTATTTGAAATGACTCTATATTATTGAAATATAGAGTCATTTCTCTATATTTCAAATCACGTCTGTGTTTATATTTGACTCATCTCTTGGCGTTTTCATGTCTGTTTATACATTCGAATGTCCATCTCTATGTTCCTCTGTTTTAATCATTCAAATCATCGGCTTGTTTCTGTATCAATCATATCACGGTATTTTCATGTCTGTTGATAAATTCATATGTTCATCTCTGTGTTAACCAGTAAAATCATCTCTGTCTAGATCATTCAAATTACTTCTGTATAATTCAAGTAATCTCCGTTTCTGTATAATTCAAATCATGTTTGTGCATTTGATTAATGTCTTGGCGTTTTCATTTCTGTTTATA
The DNA here is from genome assembly GCF_048544385.1 of Mastigoproctus giganteus. Lineage (NCBI taxonomy): Eukaryota > Metazoa > Arthropoda > Arachnida > Uropygi > Thelyphonidae > Mastigoproctus > Mastigoproctus giganteus. The sequence continues at coordinate 30,869,236 of NC_143584.1, read as the reverse complement.
CATTCAAATTTTCATCTCTGTGTTCCTCTGTTTTAATCATTCAAATAATCAAAACATCCGTTTGTTTCTATATCAATCATCTCACGGTGGTTTCATGTCTGTTTATAAATTCATATGTTCATCTCTGTATTAATCAGTAAAATCATCTCTGTGTTAGCCATTCAAATAACCACTTTGTTTATCTGTGTTAACCATTAAAGTAACCTCTGTGTAGATCATCCAAATTATTTCTGTGTTTTTCCATGTAATTCAGATCATCTCCGTGTTTGTATATTATTCGTCTCTTGGTGTTTTCATGTCTGTTTATATATTCAAATAACCTCTGTGTTAACCATTGAAATTATTTCCGTATAATTCAAGTCATCTCTGTTTCTCTATATTTCAAATCACGTTTGTGTTTGCATTTGACTCATATCTTGGTGTTTTCATGTCTGTTTATACATTCAAATGTCCATCTCTATGTTCCTCTGTTTTAATCATTCAAATCATCGGTTTGTTTCTGTATCAATCATCTCACGGCATTTTCATGTCTGTTTATAAATTCAAATGTTCATCTCTGTTTCTATCAATAAAATCATCTCCAAAAATACCTTCCTTTCAAATCATCTCCTTTCAAATAATTTATATATAGAAAATTCAAATCATCTCTGTATCTGTGTAATTGAATACCTTTCTGTATTAATCATCTTGATAACCATTCAAATAACCTCTTTCTCTGTATTAATCGTTCAAATCATCTGTTTCTCTCTATTAATCATCCAAATCATCTCTGTGTTTGTATATTCTTTATCTCACAGTGTTTTCATATCTGTTTATAAATTCAAATGTTCTTTTCCCTGTTTCTATATCTGTATTAATCATTAAATACCATCCCAGTGATTTTGAATCTGTTTTAAGCATTCAAGCATTTATTTTTGTGTTTCTGTTTACCCATTTAAATATTAACTCAACATTTATTTATCTCTTGACGCACAGAAACATTCACCTCCGTGTTTTTACATCTGCTTATGCATTCAAATATTCATATCTGAATTTCTCCATTTTAAGAATTCAGATATTCGTTTCTGTATCGAGTTGCCCTTCAAATATTCCACCCTGTTATTATCCACTCTCCAATTTTATTTCGGGAACAGTCTGGACTGTAGAATTAGTTGTGTATATATGCGTACATATCTCTATCCATCCATCTGGGATCTGTCTTTCCTATATCTGTCTACAATATTTTACGATATGCGCGATCTCTCCCCCCCCCCGGATAACCTTAGAGGTGCCCCTCTCTTCTATCTTTGGTATCCGCTATCCTGAAACCCTCCCCGGTCTCTCACTTCATTTTTACGAGGGTGGGGTGATATTTATATGCGGTTCAATATGAGAAAATTCCCAGAAACCCGTCATTGCTTCTGGTATTAAGGAGTGAAGGGAGAGATCAAATTTACTGGTGAACCAAATTAGGCGATGTTTTATGGCCCACCGAAGCTTGTCTGAAATGGAGTTTGGACTCCCAGGTTTGGAATTTAGTTCGCTGAGGAGGATTTAGGCCCGGCCAGCGGTAAGACTGCCGAGTGTAGCAGTTTGGCAAGAAGGAGTTTATGTGTTTATTGGGAGAAGGAATACCCCTATGGATTGTTTTATAACAAGGTTTCTGTTGCGGGTTTCAACAATTCTTCGAAACAACGAAGGAGGATAGAACGAACACGTTACTTATTAAGTTCTTCGTCTTTAGGGACGCAATGAGATCGTAACTTAAATCAAAGAGGCCAACCAGTTATTATTCTTGTTTTATATAAACCAAAATGCAACTAAATCATTCTCTCTTTCACGCATCCCTTCCGATTTATGGCTTCTTTCGCTGTCTGTCTATCTTTTCCTCCTCATTCTCTTTCGTTAGATGTTCCCCATATATTTCTGGCCATTTATGAAAAGACCTTTTTTTAGGTCATGGAGGATAGTCGCTTGACCATTTCCAGTAGTTCCTCGCCACCACAATCTATTAGATTAACACACCTCCATGGGGTTTCCTTAGGGACCAAACGCGCTTTCTTTCAGTTGTTCCTAAGTACTGAAGGATCAGTGAATAGATTACAAAAGGAAAGCACGCTGCTGGGTTCTTTAATTTCCTCGGCCACAGGAGTATTTTTATGTGTAGGGGAGGGAGGGGCGCTTTTGCGTGCCCGCACGAACTCAAGGAACGCTTTCTGGGTTTTGTTGATTAAATCTGTTTCTCCAGTGGGCAGATGAGAGAGTTGGCTCCTTATAAATATTAACGTGTCTCATTACCACCGAGATGATGCAAATGTTTTGTTGCACGGTGGTACACACAAACAAATCAAATGTTCTTTTGGTTCGAATTCGGAATCATAAAGGCTAGGTGGACGTTGAGATGCTCTATTCGCTTTGTTTTAATTTTTTTTCCACGTTTTTTTACACTTATTCCTTCGTACCTGCAACGCGTACCTCTAATATTCATCCTTCCCCAAATCCCAGTTGTAGTAGTGACGATCACGATTTCTAATAACCAGAAAAGAGGGGAGAATTGCGAGTGGGAGGAGTCGTTAATGGGTTTTTTGCAATAAACTTTTAACTAAATCGCAGTAAACTTTCTTTTCCCATTTAAGAAACTTTCTGGATTTCATTGATTTCTCGGGCAATTTTTCCCTTTTACTCCGGCTTCATTGTAGACCTGATACAACCCCCTATATAACACCAAGGGGGAGGGGAAAAGGTTTGCTTGTGGTGTTGGTATCTTTTATTCCTCGCAACATAATTACGTTAATGTTCAAAGGCACACCATAAATTCGCCTATCTCAACTTTGGAACAAGGGCAGTTTTCAGAAGAGTGTTCTTTTTTTTTCTTTTTTTGCCCAGCAGCGTCTTCCGTGCGTTCAAGAGTGCGAAGAGGAACCCCGTTCCTATCTCTCTCCTCTTCTCTAAAGCATCCTATTTCTTTCCTCTTCCTTTTCTCTCTTATCAGCTTCTTCTAGTTGACAATAAATGACGCCCACATCTTTGCAACCTTCTCTGCACTGATTGCCTGACCCAAATTCTTACCGTCCCCTTCTAACCTCCCCAGTGTTACACCTTGTGACGGTATTTCCTTGCAGCCGACTAAGGCAACACGTTCTTCCTTACAGTAGCCACTACGCATGCGTCATTTTTGTGTATATGTTTTTTTTTTCCCCCTATTATTCAGCGCGTGATCCCATCTGAGATACGTTCACCATCCCACCCCCATTTGAGGTAAAATCGGCTGCTTCCTCTCGCGTCTCATGCTGCAGCAGAGAGCGCGTCTGCTTTGCATATGCTCGTGCAGCTGTTGCATGCTGATTGGCGGCGAATGTCAGGCGGGGAAAATACTGGAAGACCATGCTTCTAGTCTTAATGAGACCCCGCGAATTTTCCTTCTGATTTCTCTTTCTCTCGAATTGATAGTCAGATAGGGGTAATACGTAAAAACTCTCGAAGAAACTACTATTCCCAAAGAGAGAGATCCTTTTCTATTCTTTTTTTAAATCGTAATGGAAAGAAAGGGAAAAAAATAGAAGAAACAAAAACATCTACTTGGTTTACATGAGGATTGCTATGGGAAGAGAGTTTATTGTAGATAACGCCTTGGAGAATTTGCTCCCGGAAATGAAGAGATCTACCACATGTTAGACAGAGAAGATAAGTTGGAAGGGGGCCCCGTCGTAAAACTCACACAAGCAAAACCAATAGAGTCGTGCTTGGATTCTTGAACAGCTGCGGACGAGATTTGGTTAAGAATGCCAAATAGCATCTTTGGAGAGAGCACGTTGATGGCTAAAAAAAAAAGGAGATTTTCAGACATTAAAGGGTTAAGAAACTGAGGGGTGGGATTAAAATTGATCCCGGAGTTTTATGACCAATATATATATAAATCAGAATGACTGGGGGAGGGTGAATCCTACTTCCACCCTCCAGATCGGTTAAGGATGGAGAACCTCAAACCCTCGAGATCGGGTACCAACTTCCCATTGACTGAAGAGCCTTAAGAATTCTTCCAGCCCCCAACGGGACTTGAACCGAGACCTCTCCAAAACGAGTGGAGAACCAGCAAACTGTCACGGAGCACCTGATGTATGGTAGAATGATCAATGCTTAGAACACTAATTCCAATGACCAATCGATGAAGAAAACCGCCCGCTGTCTATTATTGTTCTTTAGGGGGTTACCTGATAGATGACTTACACTCTAAAGAGTGTAATTACCTATTAAGCAACCGCTGTATTTTCTTAATGAAGGGTAATGACTTGAAGATGAAATTCTTCTTTGGTTAATGATGATTGGTCACATTTCCTTATTGGAAAGAAATTTATTCCATAATTAGCCAACGGACAATGCATTATCAGTGGAAAGACCCCTACAGGTATATTTGCAATTAAACAAATCGCCAGCTCAGTTGACATTATCGAGTAGAAACAAAATGGTTCCTTTTTTTTTTTTTTTTTTCTTGTAATCCTTGGAGGACAGATTGTACTTGTAATTCATAGTTATGCTGTACAAAACGATCACTTTGTTGGAAGACTGGCTCACGGTCTGGCGCCTTCGACCTTCCTTTGAAGGGGCCTCACACCTTGACCTAAATTTTATAGAAGTTCCTGGTGTATTGGTAGCCTCCTCTTTTGCTATTGATAGACGCTACTGCATTGCTTTTATGCTGTGCTGTTGGGTGGATAATTAGAAATTGAAGAACAGAAGAAATTATTGCTGAATTGTAAATACAGAAGCTGACTGCGAACATGAATTTTGCCTTATCTTCTACATTCTTCAGATACAAAACGTCCTTGAGACATAATGGCTGACAGTATGTCTTCAGAATGACTTGTCTAATCTTGGGGATCTTGTGAAATCCCATTCTGGCATTATTAATGAAATTTATTTTACACACCCGTTTGTAAACAAGAATTTTACTCTACAAATTTTCTAGAAATTTGTCTGGAAGGTTCTCTAGAACGTCTTGCAAAATTCCCTAGAAGATCATCTAGAAATTTGTGCGCAAAATTCTCTAGAAGATCATCTAGAAATTTGTGCGCAAAATTCTCCAGACGATCATCTAGAAAATTGTGCGCAAAATTCTCTAGAAGGTCATCCAAAAATTTGTGCGAAAAATTCTCTAGAAAGTCCTCTATAAATTTCTCGACGATGACGCCCTCTTTTAATGAATCTTGTCATTCGAACATTTTTAAATCCTCCACTAATGGATTGACCAATCACAAGCCATTAATGTTCAACTCACATCATTAATTCTAAATGCTATTTTTAAAATGAAACGGTGGTTTCATAAATTTTAATTTAACAATTAAAAAACTTAAAAAATAATTCTTCCCTTACTTAAAACTAAATTAAAGAATGCAAATTATTTTAATAAAAATATTAATTTTTAAGTTAATGATACTTTTAATTTTTTAAAAAATTTCTTCATATATGAATTCCGCTGTTTTGAGTTTCACAATCTCACAACAGACTAGCCTATGCAACGAGTTGCCACGGTATTGCACCACTTTCAAACAGATGTTCTCTGGGTATTTTTAAAAAAATGGTCTACTATGAGAGCCTCTTTCAGATCTAAATGGTCCATCAGATAAAAGGACATCACTAGCGGTCACAAGCAGACAAAACAATTGTAGAGAAATCAGTTTTCAAATTTAATGTAGCTAAATTGATCTGTTGAAGGTAGTGCAATACTAGGGCTAGTTTGCTCTTCTGTGAGAATTAACACCATTGCAATATCCGTGTAGTTTTTAAATCCTGCTGGCCTAAAAAAGAACAGAAGGGTACAAAATAATCATTATAAATGCTTACAGATGTAAATAACTTCAGTTTTTTGTGCGAGATATTTAATGTTGTCCACTGTCTCAGCTTTTAACTTCGCAACAATCTTTAAAGATTACACCAAGTCTTTTCAAAAACAATAAGACAGAATGGCTCGCTCACCCTTTCTGCTTTTATCTCCACAAAAAGAACAGAAAAAAAAGTCGAGTGTTTTTAAAAGTATTTAATTAAAAAAAGACGTAACACAGAGGTCTATAATGACCATCTCAATGTTTCTTCTCCTTTCTGATAGGAGATTCTTCGCTATGATTCTCTTTTGATTGCCTCAATTGTTAAAAACAGTACCTATAGAAGCGCGGGCTGTAAAAGTAATAATTGTAGAGGGCGCCCGTGTTTCAAGCACACGATAAGGCGTTATAACACAAAAATAATACAGACAGACTCTCTCTCTGAAATGGAACAAATCTTGTGTTTTACCATCCGCTCGCCTGACTTCTCATTCCCACCACAAGATGCTCCCAACAGCTGGCATCTTACTTAACGGCAACGGCTGCTTTTTATGAGCACGCGCCTTTCGGCTCCCTCTAGGGCCCCATCCGGCGTCTTGCAGAGTACTAAGGGAAAGTGAAGGGGGTGTTCGAGCCATCTGGGAAGTGTGCGTAGGATCGTAAAAATTTCTACCGCTGATCAGCGCTTCCGCTGAGAACACCCAACGTACAGTTCGTAGGATGGAGGTCACAAGAAGTCCCTGAAAATTCTTGCAGCTCAGATGCTGTCTTTCTACTTGTTGCTTCGCAGTTTTTTCCTTCTCCTGGACCTTCGCTGCACGTGTAGTTCTGGTTCCGCCTCACAAGTGACCTACTAAAATCCTAAGTGGGTCACCTCTTCGCGCATTGTACGGGGCTGCAATAGAACAAGGAAATGGTAGCTCAGGAAGTAAACCTCTGTTCCTCTTCTATTCATTCGGCCTTCTTCCGGGACCGTGGCGTAATAACGGAGAATAAAGTGGGGCCTCCGTCTAATAATTCAAGGTCACCCTTTCTCCTAAATTTTCCCTCTCTCTGTCATCCGCAGAGGCCTCACCACTAAGAAAAGGGATAACTCTAGTCTGATGGGTCTTATCTTCTGGTGGGTAGCAGGTTTTTTGTTAAAGAGAGGATTTGCTGTAGGAATCCAATGCGAGGAAGGGAACTTCAAAATATACAGCAACTGAGAAAATTAATATATATTTATTATTATATATATTTTTGTAATTGATATTAGAAACCTTTTGCAATTGGTGTCAAAAGATAATTGAACGTACGGTATGCAAATGTAAGTTGTGATATGGAATGATCACGAAGTTCCTTGGTATCAGATAAATACTGTACGCTTTCCTGGAGCTTCTTAGTCAATTAGGTCGTGGTGAAAAACAGGTGGCCTTTCCGATTTTCAGAAAGGTGTTATTGTTGGAACCACAGTTGGCGATTCTACCAACTTTCTACTACAGTTGGTAGAATTGCCAACTGTGGTAGAAACCTGGTCTTTCCCCCTACCGGGTGGAAAAGACCAGGGTTCGAGTCCTGTCGTTGACGAGAGGAATTTTTATGGGCCTTTTTCACGACGTGGCCGAGTTAGTCGGTCTCAGGCGAGGACAGCATAGTTTTTTCTCCCGTAAACTAGGATTTTTCGTCTATCAAAACAGAAAATCGACCACAGAACACACTCAATTTACAAACAATATACACGAAGCAAAATAACTTTGTCGCTAATGCTCCTAAAACCCAATAACAACAACAGGAGTCACAATTGAGAAAACAAAGGAAATCGATACTGCAAGAACGAGAATTTAGTAACTGGAAGCGAATTATAAGTCAGAATAGGAGCTCCAATGTGCAGAAAATGAGTGAAAAATTCAGTTTAGGCAAAGAAGATCCACTTCCATCCGGACTCAGAAGGGAGTTAAAGAATCTGGAACATTGTCGGGTGCCTAAGAGAAAGCCACGTCTTTCAATAAAAAAAAAATTGAAAAATTCGACTGGAGTGGTGCTCCAGTCGAATTTTTCAGTGCTTCTTGATCTACAATTTTTTTCACCAATGGTAGAGTGAAAGTGTAGTGTGAACCTCATAAAGCTATGCATTCAGACCATCTCGTGTCCACCACTGAAGTGGCTGGTGTTGGTATCATGGTATGGGGCATGTTCTGTTGGTATGGAATGAGTCCGCTCTTATCATTTGCAACGTCGTGTTACCTCCAATTAATATAGTTCTGTGGTATCGGACCAAATTGGCCCGGAAAGGTTTAAATTTTACTCGGATTGCGATTAATTCTTTCAAGACAAGAACGCACCCCTCCGCCTTGCACTTGAGTGGTTCGGATCTTGGAAATGTTTCTACATTCCCAAGATTTCCAACGTATACTCTCCATGCACAATTCTCTAGATCTGAATCCAGTTGAGAATATTTGAGATACGTTGGTTAGGGCAGTTCGACTTCGCAGTTTTCTACCCACCGTAGTACAGCAGCTTACAAATATCTTGATGGAAGAATGACCAAATGTGGAGTTGAACTCCTTCGGACACCTATTATATCAATTTTAGCAATCGATCTATCTAAATACCTTGCAGCATAAAGTAACAATTTTCTTCAGAACTTTAAGCGCACTTTATAATCAAAATTGTAAGGTTCCTTTCTCCCTCCCGATCAACCCCATTACGTCTCTCTTCTGCTTCTGTAAGGCAGGAGAATTCCTTTATGTGCAAATAAGTCTCAAGATCTCCTGTTCATGTGAAAACAATTGATTCAAAGAAATCCGAAAATTTCGGGTCCTCTACAATTATCGCCCTCTCTCAAACATTTTCCTTAAGTACTTCTCATGAACTGTTATCTAGCTGGATTGTAAAGTCAAAGTGAGTCTGAGTCTCTTCCTTCCAACGAATTAGAAGGATACTATCTAAAAATCCGCTAACTGGAATGAAATAATTAAATTAACAGGGTTGCTGAGGCAAAGCAGCGGGTCTGATCTCCAGTCTCCTCTAAAGATAAATTCTGGGTGTTCCTCTGCGCCGGAGCAAATTCTTACTATCTCTTTGGAAACATGTCTTAAATTATGGAAAAAAAAAAAACAACACATAGAATCTAGAGCATTTGATATTAGGCCAACCTTTCAAATGGGCCAAGAGATTCTGAACTCAAGAGATGTGAACAAAGTAGGTAATTAAAATCTACATTTCCCTGTTGATAAAAAAGCGAATTGGTCGTAGCCATTCGACAGTTTCTCATCAGGATCATTTATAACTCAGGAATTTTCTTTTTTGGGGAGGGGAGGTTGGTGTGTAGGGTGGTTATAAGGGGAGAGTTGAAAGAGAAAGTCTTGTGTTTTGTGTCTTTAGTATTCCGAAGGGTTTGGAGAGGTAAGAGGTACCTTAAAGGGACCGAGGGTACGAAATGAGGGAGCAGAGAGGTGACCCACTTTCCCACGACTGTCCTTGACATGTTTCGTAAGGAGAAAATGAAGGAAACGAAATAACGGAACACTGCCAACGGTGAAAGAAGATGGTTGCTATTCACCTATTATAAAAGATTCGTGAAACCTGCGAGCGGTGGATAATACTGCCCTCTCTGTCTTTTTTTTGTTTAATTTTTTTCCCCTCTGCGCTCAATATAAGTTTTCCATCGCCTGACCTTGAGATCCCCGAGTTCCACGTGCAAAGTAGAATATGCCAAACAAACTGGGAGCGCGGACGTTAATTTCCGCATTAAATATACAAAAGTACAATATTTTAGAGTACGTAAATGTTAACAAGTGTCACGAAGTGATGGTTGGTGTTGAAGTTTTTGATGATGGAAACTAAAATTGTTTAACTTTTTAAAATAATATCCACGTAATATAATTTGTAAATGTATTCATTTACTGTCAGTATTTTGTGAACTACTCTCCAAAATTAACGTACTGTGTATTTTTGCTTTACTAACGAATTCCTTTGAGTGATGTAAAGATTTAATGGTGAGACCAGAGCGTGTCCTGAGACAAAAGCACTGCCTTCACTACCTTCTCCTGTTGAGAAGGAAATTATACGTAGCTAGATTTATCCTTACTGAAGGCAACTCCAAAAATTGAAGTATACTTAGTGAGCTTGTCCTAGTATGAGTTTAAAGTTGGTAGATTCGATGAGAATTCTTATGAATCTTGCATGTGCGGTATTAGATGTGGCAGATTGTCAATATATGCGAAAAAAAAGCAGGGACTGCATCTATGAGAGGGCATAAAGATGACCACGAAGAGTAGGGTTGAGAGAGAGCTCTCTTGAGGATGTTTTCTGCTTTGAAAAAAAAAAAAAAAGTATTTTTATAGAAAGCCCTTAAGAAATTTAAAAAAATGGAAAAAAAAGTTGAATTTTTGAGCAAAGTTCTCTTGAAAATTGTACAAAAATTCTGTATTTTACTCTACACATTTTCTAGAAATTTGTCTGGAAGGTTCTCTAGAAATTATTTGTGCAAAATTTTCTAGAAGCTGCTCTAGAAATTTGTGTGAAAAAGTCTCTAGAATGTGCTGCAAAATTCTTTAGAAGGTCATCTAGAAATTTGTGCGCAAAATTATCTACAAGATGCTCTAGAAATTTGTGCGCAACATTATCTACAAGATGCTCTAGAAATTTGTGCGCAACATTATCTACAAGATGCTCTAGAAATTTGTGCGCAAAATTATCTACAAGATGCTCTAGAAATTTGTGCGAACAATTCTCTAGAAGGTCATCTAGAAATTTGTGCGTAGAAGGCGCCTTAGAAATTTGTGTGCAAAATTCTCTAGAAAATCCTCTATAAATTTTTGAATAGAAGGTTCTCTAGTAAGTTCTTAAGATTGTTTCTGAGGATTTCTAAGAAATTCCTAGAAATAATACCTTAGAAATTTTCTAGAAACTTTCCAAGGAACTTTCTAAGAACTTTTCACAGAAATCGTAGTAAACCTCCAGAAGCAGAAACAAAGCTGCAATTTTTTCAAACTCCAAATCTAAGTCAAGTAAACCATTTTCGAAAATTATTATCTTCCAGTCATTCTATAGTGATTGTGATGAAGTCTGTGAGGAAATATTTGTCCAACTACATCCTAAAAAATACACCTTTTTGAGCATTTCAATGCCCCTAGGAAGAAATTTATTTTGTCCTGCAATCAATGATCGTTTTCGGATCAGTCTTCTTAGCAAAAAGAACCACCATCTACCTGAGCCAGTAGTTGGAAGGAATTTCAGCTTGTCGAATGATTCTCAGGTCAAAGATTCGAATCTCCAACCATGCACGTTGTAGATTTGTTTAGGGGTGAGTTATTAACTGTCGTTTGGATATTTCCAGGACAGCTCGAATACCATCTTCGTTTTTATAGTAAAAAAAGATTTTATTTTAAGCAAGCGTTTCATACGGTACTAAATATTGAACAATAGGTCTGTTAAACTGATTCTATTTACAAAAATTGTTTGTCTAATAACAAAACACTTTTGTCGTCTTTGCCTTTTATAATCGTCCATTGGTGTCTCCCCTACGAGATTCCAACAGTTGTCTGCCAACATATTTGGACTCCATTTTCCCAGGTATCTTTTTTCCATTTCAGAAATATCTTGGTGGAAACTTTCAACGTGCTCATTGGAGACCGCTCCCAAGTTTTCAGGAAAAAAATTCTAAATGGGAATGTAGGATATGAAGTTTTAACGACATGTTGCGTCCCAAATCTTTGTATGCTAAAATTAGGTCATCCACAATTTCACTGTTATTTTGTGATTTCTTATTGCGTAAAAAGTTCCGGCAGACGTCTTCCAGGCTCTTATTTCTGTAGCATTTAATTTTTTATTGAATTCCTCATCTTGGAACAGCAGTTTGATTTGAGGACCCACAAAAATTCCCTCTTTTATTTTGGATTCACTGATTCGAGGAAACTTTGCCTCAAACAGGAAAATCCTTCTCCTTTTTTGTCCATCGCTTTCACAAATATTTTTTTTTTTTATCAAACCTAGCTTGATGTGCAATGGAGATAAATAGATTTTTGACTTATCCACCGATATAGAATGTGCTACATTTTTCTGGCCTGGTGTAGTTTCTTAATGGTCTGGCCATTTTTTTTAACCCTGTAATGGCAAGCCTTCGCTCTGCTCTCCCACTCGCATAAAAAGCAGAAGCATTTAATGTAATCCACCCTGCAACCCAATCAGCAAAGCTACCACTTTTAGGTTGGCACAAATATTCTATTTGTATTCTTGATAGCGTATTTTTTGCAAAAGAACCTGTAGGTTCTCGTACATTCCCTTAATGTGAACTGCATGAGCCAATGGTATAGACGGATACTTATTCCATTATGGCGTAAAACTGCTTTCAAACTGACCTCGAATGAATCACTGAAAAGGCTCCACTGCTCGAGCGTGTTCCAGACGTAACTCTTTCATTAATTTCTGGACATCGTTAAAATAAACCAAATAAACCGACCCATGGATGGAGTAATAGATCGTTACGTTAGATTGCTTCTTCTTATAAAAAGACACCTTGACATCCTTTTCAAGAAGACTCCACTGCTGAAGCTGTGATCCAAGTAATTAAGCCTTGGTTTTGGAGAGTCCAAATCTCTAACCAAATCATTCAAATCTGCCTAAGATGCGGCTTTAAGAGTTAAGTCTGGATCTGAACTCATTCTTGGTTCAACATCTTCTGGAGACTCTGAATTCAGATTATTTTTGTTAAATTCTGATTAAATCTTTCGATAATAGAATGAGTGTAATAAAGTATTTCGGATAAACTGGACTTCGGATAAGCCAGCAGAATAACATACTCTGTTAAACCTAAAATGAAAAGAAAACTTGGAGATTTTTCTTCGAGAGAGAGCGAAAAGCAGAACGGAAAATTCCTCACTCTATCTTCCTCCTCCACTCTATCCATCTCTCTTCTCTTTTGTCCATATCATAGCGAGACCATATTTAACAGCGTGGAACAGTGAGGTGTAGGGGTTGAAACTAAAAGTATCCGTCGGAAGTATTTTGGTCGTAAAATGTCATAAAACTGTCGCGAGTGCGGTCGGATACTAACAAGTGAGCTATAATCCCCCACCTCGGTCACCGAATCTCGTCCCTTCACCCCACAAAAAAGTGTGATTTATACTTTTTCGCGTGTCTGTTTAGCGAGCAAAAGCGTCGTTAAATGGATGCAAACCCACGGTCATCCTTAGCGAAATTAAAATGGAGAGGGGCCCTCTTTCTTCACCCCCCGCGTGGACCAAAAGAACAACGTCAAGAATAATGGAATATACGGTCAAATCATCTCCCACCCCTTCATAAGCCCCTCCGCGCTTCTACCTAAAGGGGCCTTCAGAAGGGGAGCGGAAATCCCTGGAGATGCCACAGCCAGTGTAGGATGAGCGGCCAGAAAACCCTGAAATGTCTCCAAGATTAATTGCCCCAAATTTCTCAAGATGTTCTCCGTATTCCATCTGTGTGGTCTTCGAGTCCTCGTGCACACCTCTCGAACATTATCCGTACGGGGGATTATTAGTTAAGGGTTTGTAAAGAATTTCTGGAATGGACCTGTAGTTGTCCCTTCTCCTTGCACTCAACGATCCGTCCCTTTATGGCTTTATCGTTGACAATAAGCAGAGATGGCAATGAGAGGACAGTAGCACGGAATTGCGTTTTTATTTAGGGTTATTGCTCGGAATATCGACTATTTAGGGGATGTGGCGGTTGCATGTCACTCTCGGGACATCATTGGTAGTTTCTCTAATGTTTCGCTGCTAAATAAACATGGCTTCTGTCGCCTCATTTTATATGAATTTTACGTCAATTGTACCCTTTTGGCACCTCTCAAATAACGGTTTTATGAAATGGAAATCTGCAGGAGTGTCAAATTGAAGCTGTTTTTTTGGCTCTCCATAGTAGAAAATAATCCAAGCTGCGTAAACTGCGCATGTGTCAATTTTATCAAAAAAAATCAGTTCTAAATTCGTATATGTAGCTTTGCAACTGCCTTTTGGCGCCTTTTTGTTCTCTGAAACGAAGAAAACGACACCAGCTATGATGCGCATGCGTCAAATTTTTAAAAAACCTCGATTTTATGATGAAATTGACGCATAAGCGCGAAACATTGACACAAGTGCGCGAAGAAATTGACTTTTTTGTATTCCAAACGAAGGAAGCAATAAGCTACAAAAACTGCGCATGCGTCAGTTTTATTAAAAAAAAAAAAAAAAATCGGCTGTTTCTAAATTCGTAATGTAGCTTCGCAACAGCCTTTTGGCGCCTTTTTCTTCTCTGTAATGAACAAAATAGCACTGCGCATGCACTATGCACTGCGCATGCGTCAATTTTAATAAAAAAATAAAAAAAAAAACTTTTATTGTGAAAGTGACGCATAACCGTGAAATTGACACTTTTTGCATTCCAAATGAAAGCTACACAAACTGCGCATGCGTCAATTTTATTTCTGTATTAAAAAATCATTCTTATGCGTAGCTTTGCAACAGTTTTTTTACGCATTATTTTCTCTGATGAACAACCCAACGGTACACTGCGCATGCGTCATTTTTATATAAAAAGGTCGACAGTTATACACACTACGCACGCGTAGTTTTTTAATAAAAATATCAGTTCGTATAGCTTCAACGTGCGTCGGTTTATAGCAACAGATATTGGCGTCTAATATTTTTTTCAGTTAGTGTAGGTGTTGGCGATGTAGGTATTCAGGCCGCGAGCCGATAGATCACCGTCAGTGGGGAAAGTGAAGGTGCCCGAATTTGAGTGTTCACTCGCAAGTGGGTCAGTGCTGCGATCCGTGCAAGGGGGTTCTTCGAGACAGATGGTCCCCGTGCGGCCCACATAACGGGAACTACTTGTCTTCGCAGGGGATCGGAGAAAGTGGGTCAAAGCCAAACGGAACATGACACGGGCGGGCGGGCGTGCAACACGATGGGAATATCTTCAAGGCCGGACGCACAAATGTGATGTAATGTTGGCGGAAAATGTGGTCAGCCGTCCTCCGGAGTCCGTAATTTCGCCGTTCAACTCCACGGAACCAATCGCATCGCTTTCGATTGTGAGAACGCACGTCTTTAACGAGTCGGCTTCGCTGCATTTCTACGCTTTTGTTTTTTGCGCACAAAAGAGAAGCGAACCCGGGCCGAAGGATAGAAAGAATTGAGTCACGAGGGAAGAGTCCGGCTTCGTTTTGCTCTTTTCTGAGATAGACGAGGGTCACTTTGTAGGTAGTCAATTGGAGAGGCGTTTTGCTAATCAGTTCCACCACGTGGCCAGCAAAAGTCGTAAATGACCCTTAGCAGATGGAGAAAGAAGCGTGGAGGGTGTTCTGGTTGGAGTAGGCGTGGGTGGTTAAGGGTCCTCCATATATCTTTGTGTTGAGAACTGAACAAGGATGTGGGTTCGGGGGTGGCATAAAAGACTGGAGGTTCGCTGACCGCATCTGATTTGATACATTTTGACCTGTACCGGGGGTTGCAATGAAATTGGACGGTGGATTTGGGGACAGCTGCCCGTTGACACGCAAGATTTTTATTATTATTCTCTTTGTAGCTGAAAGGTAGCGGGGGGGGCTGTGGCCTCAATGTTGGGTGGACACCAATTGCAAATCATTCTGTTGATTTGATGGCAGATTTTGTCTGACGCTCTCGGTTGTTGCCCGCTTCGGTGCAGAAAGAGAACTTATATTGGGGGTGGGGGCAGTTTCTTCCAGCAGCAAAGTCAGAGAGGAAGAGAAAGACAGAAGGAAAATGGAAGAGCGAAAGAGAAAGGAAGAGGAAAGAAAGAAAGAAAAAAAATACGAGAGAGAGAGAGAGAGAGAGAGAGAAAGAAAATGATGCAAGACAGAAAGAGGGAGATGAAAAGAGAGGGAGAAAGAAAGATTAAGAGAGAGCAATAATAGAGAGATAAAAAGATAAAGGCAAAACAGCGAGAGAGAGAGAAAGGTTGACAGACAAGAAGGAAATGAAAGAGAGATGAAAACAAGCAGTGTATGAGTGAGAGAGAGAGAGAGAGAGAGAGAGAGAGAGAGAGACCGACAGATAAATAGAAAGAAAATAAATGGGAGAGGGAGCGATATAACGAGAAAGAGAGAGAAAAAATGAAAGATAGATAGATTAAACGAAAGCGATAATGAGAGAGAGAGACAGGGATAGAGGGAATGGGAGAGATAGAGAGAGAAAGAAAGAACAGAGAAAATGAGAGAAAGAAAGCTAGAGATGAATGAAGAAAGTGTGAGAGAGAGAAAATACGAGAAAGATAGTCATTAAGAGACAATGAGAGAGAGAGAGAGAGAGAGAGAGAGATGAAAGAGAGAGTTTGAGAGGGAGAAAGAGAAAAGCAGAAATAAGAGAAAATGAAAGAGATGAAAAGAGAGCGAGAAAATGACAGAGAGAGAGACACACACACAGAAGAAAGAAAATGAAAGAAATATTAAAAGAAAATGAGAGAGAGGAAAAGTAAGTGATAGAAAGAGAAAAGGAAGAAACGATTAAAAGGATGAGAGACAGAAAGAGAAAGAAGCAGAGCCCCCCAGTGTGGGAGCCAATTTCCGTTTGGATAAGCGTGCAAATGCCGTTTCTTCGCTCATTGAGGGTGTGGATGGGGGTGGGAGGGGATGGGGGGAAGGCAAAACGAAGCCTTTCCATCGTCGATATTCGTCGTCGGATTTCGTCTACATCGCGCACAAGGTCAAGGGAAAGAACACCATCCGCTACCCTTTCCTCGGAGCAGCTGGCGTTGTTGAGCACGTGCACGCGGCCGAACAGGAAGAGGGAGATGTGGGGCACCTCCGGAGGGTGCCGTGGGATTCTTTGTTCCCTCCGAATTCTTAAAGGTGTCCTTGAGTCACTTTCCCGCATTACGCAAGTGCTGCCGTCTCCGCTCTGTGCGAACTCGCGAAGAAATTGTTAACGGTTTCTCTGGCGGGACGGGGGACGGGCCCTCCGAAACTGAAATCCACCTGCGGTCGCCTCCAAGTCGATGTTTACGTCATCGATAATAAAGACAATGATTTCTTTTACGTATATTATCGATTACTTCGATATTATCAATCACCTACTCTGATGACGTCACAAAAACCTTTTTTGAAATCGATACTGGGTCTCGTGCATCCACGCACGCGCATTATTCATTTTCGAATTCCAGAAATTGAAATTTACACAAAATCGACAAGCAGACGACAAATGACGTAATTTAAATAAAATGGAGGCTCCTAATATGTCTTTTGCTTGGGGTTTTTATAAAAAAAATTAAAAATAAATTTAAAGTCCTTTTAATTAAAAATTAAATTACCTTTAAAGCGTAATTAAACGGTTCAACGTGTTTCTCGAAGCTTCCATAAAATTGCCAACCGGAAGTTGGAGAATTCACCACCGTTTCCGGTCCAGGTCTTCTTTTCTCTGTCCGATAACTCGAATTAATTCGAGTCTCTCTCTTAATAGATTCGGGTTGCTCTCTTTTGCGCATTCCTTTATCAGCGCAGACGATCTCGGAATGCTCGTAGGAGTTGTGACCTAGTAAATGCACCCGGACTCGCACACAGAGAGAGAGAGAGAGAAGAAAAAAGAAAGAAAGAGTTGAGGCATATTGCGTTCTTTTCCCCATCAGCAGGTTATTGAACTTCTGGGTTTCTCAGCATCCATTCTGCCCCATCGAAGCCCAAAACCCCCATCTAGAAAATGATCCTTTGTCATTCCATGTTTGCCACCAATACTGGCACCGAGTCGACACTCTATTGATGACTGGTGACAAGCAGCGTCTTCCCTCCCCCATCCCTGTTGCTATAGTAATGAAAGGGAGAAGCAGGCATGGTAACGCTGCAACTATAATCAATTCTCCACTACTGCATGTAGCATCTAATTCTTGGTAGCGATATCTTGTCAAGCAAATGCTCCACTTCCCAGCATTCTCTCTCTCTCTCTCTCTCTCTCTCTCTCTCTCTCTCTCTCTGCCCCCCCCCCCCAAGTGCAAAAGATGTCTTTCTATGAAAAGTCTAAATCATCGAAGTGCAGTGGAGAATCAAACATTCGCCCCTCGAAATGTGCTCGTGTTCGAGCGTAGCCGCCTCGTGGGAATGAACGATAGAAGATGTTGTTGCATATCGAAGGACAGATAGTCATCGGATTCGGCAGTGTTACTGCCCGGCTCCTTTGCGTTTTCGCGTCTGCATTAGCTCGTAAAAGTCCCTCTTTCGCACTCTTGATGGGCATCCGAAAACGGAGATGCTAACAACTTTGTCCCTAACGACGAAATACATTCGAATAACGCGGTTTTATTTCCAAATTAGATTGAAAACGCCTCGTCGATGCAGGTTGCCCGGGTTACGTAAACATGTAGTCGCGCCAAAAGATTGCTGGTTGATAACGCGCACCAGTCCGGTTCCGTCGGCGAGGGAAGGTTAATAATTATTGTCGAACGCAGAAGTAAACTTCTTTTCGGCGTTCTCGGGCTAAGATTGCGCAGACTTTCATCCCGCAAAACGCACAGACTAGCCACACGCGCAATACACCAATGACCTTGAGTCGGGGCTCTCTGTGCTGTTCATCACACGAAGGGGTGAAATGTTCTCAGAGGGACCGCTCACTCTACCGGGAAACGAAGTACTTCGGCACCCACTTCCATTCACTTTCAATTATTTCAGGAACTTTTTTTTGGGCCACCCTGTACATATCGGACAAACAACAGTATTCGATCGACTATTAATTATTGTTTGGTCCCTTAAAATTCGGGGATGCTCGGGAAGCATCCCAAACTGTCTGAAATTAGCAGTTTCCCTTTTTCTTTCATTCCCTCGGAGCCTAAGGGGAAGATTAGGGGGTATTTTCTCCATTCCTCGGATGGGGGCGCAGAGACGCTTAGCTACGAGGGGTCAGCACTGACACGGAAGAGGCATATGGCTGGAGAAAAAGTCGAATGAAAGGATCTGCGTAAGGGGTTTCGCGGTGGGGGAGGAAAGAGGTGAAGTGGGAGGAAAGGAAGGAAGCCCTACAAGGAACTGTTTTTTTATGACAGGGCACAGAGGGTTGATGACGAGCTCGTGCAGGATACCATGCTAGTGCTAAATGCATTGGAAATGCTTAACAGTCAGACGTCGAGGGACATAAAAACTCCGCTGTCGCTGCGAAGGGCGTACGGAAGGGTGCATGCAGATATGTGCAAGTTTGTTTGAGTCTATTAATCTCTCTCTCTCTCTCTCTCTTCGTCTTTCATGACATTCTGGACCATCGATGCCTTGTGAGTCAATGTTCCTGTGCTTTTGTCAGCCAACGGCGCATTCTCACAGCGAAGTGAGTGACTTCCGCTTGTCCGCTGAATGACAGGAAACGCGCAGATCTAAACGCTGCGTACTCCATTACCCCCAGATTTATGTAATAAAATTGGAATTACAAATGCTGCTCGAGCAAGTGTATCTGACTCAGAGACCGTTTTCCCTCGCGCCAACTTCTCGATGGGGGAAAGCATCCGGTAACCCCCTAATGACCCTTTTCCCCCGTTTATAGACTTGTTGAATGAGTGCCTGTAAGGGTCACGAGTCCCTGTGGGTCTTCCTTTATCGAGAAAGAAAGGAAGAATAAATATGCATAGATTTTTTTTTTATTATTATTATCACGATACAGTCTCTGTAGACTGCTAATTACATTCTAGACTCTCGATTAATAGAAAGAAGGGTAAAGAAAAGAGATGGATGGTAATGGAAGTTAAAAGCTGTTTTTTAGAGTATTATTTATTTATTTTTTTGACAGGCAGAAAAGCTGTCATTTTGCATCAGATTTTTACAAATACATCTTTGTAAACACAGAACTCCGGGGAAGGATCGTGGACAAATATACACTGCCCTACCAAAAGTAATCGGACAGCATCACATTTCGAAAAGTGGAGTGCCACGTGTTCCACACTGAATCACAATTTTGGCACTCCATCCTCTTCTTGCTGTCTTAGAGGCTGATAAATCAGAGAATGGAAGTTAGTGAAACCTGGAAGGAATTCCTTAAAATAAAATAAACTTTTACAGGACTGCCACACGCTCAAATATCATTGGTACTCACTTGTCTAGTACATATAAATGTCTCAAAAACATTAAACCTTTAATTTTCATCAAAATATGGACACTAGACACCGTAGGAAATGAATTGCAAGGGTTGATTAAAAAGTTCGGTGAATGTTTACATTAAGTTTTCAACGTAATCTCCTGCAGCCACACGCTTTTTACATCGTGTCTGCCATTGAGCAGAACATTTTCGAAGTTACCTTCTTCGTAGTGATTGATTGGATTTCGTGAATCGACTCATATCGTTTTCCTTAAAGTCCTCTTATAATTTTTGGAATAGCCGAAAGTCGCATAATGTCAAATCGGATGAATAAGGAGAATACAGCGCAGTGGGAATGTTTTGTTTGTTAAATGTTTATTCAAAGCAGCTTTTTGCAAACTACACAATAACGACAAGTTAAAAATTGGTGTGCGCATGCTCAAAAGATGTCTTTGCCACTATTTTAGCTACCGCTATGCGTTTAAGAATTATAAGATCATTCACCGAACTTGTTGATCAAACCTTACATTTATATGTTAGAACGCAAAATCAAGGCTTAATATTTAATGCATTATTTTAAATTTGGTAACATTTTTCTATATTCGAACCAGTTTTGAACTCGAATTCAGTACTTTGACAGAGACAGTCACCTTGCATGGCACATGCCCTGTGAAGGCGTTACCACAGCGGTGTCGATTGGAAATCATTGAGCACCGCTCTCTATCTTTGTTTTCCGGCCCTTATGACTTCGATTTGTTCCACAAGATGAAGGAGCCACTCAGGTGGGAATGATTGATATTTGAAAGAATCATGCAGGTAAAATCATTCGAAAACAAAGCAGTAAATATCTGATGAAGTTTTGTATATTTACTCCCTATGGCTCAAAATATGTGAACAATTAATCTGTAACATGGGAATCAGTTTTAAATGGGACACTGGAATCTCCTTGGAATTCGTTAGTTTCCAATGCGAACTTTTTGCAGTGATGCTCCCGCGATTCCAGTTTGGAAGTCACTTTCTTGAAGGTCTTGCAAAAACAAGGGTACACTGGCCAGTATCATCTCATTATCCGATTCAAATTTCCTTCTAGAATGTCCGTTTATGTTTGTCCCTTTGGAAGATGCCTTTTGAATTCGAGAAGACAGATGCCATGACCTTGCCTGCCAATGGGACTGAATTGGCCTTCTTTGGAGGTGGTAAATCAGCATGGTTCCAATATGTTGATTGTTGTTGGTAGTGATGAATCCACGTTTGATCCATAGTTACATATTTGGCCAGAAAGTTGTCAGGATCTGCTTGATAGCGAGCAAAAACTTGCTTTGAAGTTTTGAATCGAAGATTTCTGACCTTGTGTCAAAAGAAGGGAATAAATCCATATTTTGCAAGGATATTTTATTACAGCTCAATGTCCATTTTATATCCAGAAAATATTCATTGCTTTTAGGTTTTCAAGTTAGCCAGATAGATACGAAATATTCAAGTGACTTCTCCAACTAGACAGGATCCCTCGAATACGTCACATACCACATGATTGTGATCATTTACTTTTGCATAAATTCCGCCCAATTCTTCATTGCTCCCAATAACTTGGCTAGGTGCTGTAGTTTACATGACGAATACCGTTAAAGACCTCAATACTCAGGAAGGAAGATAGTATAAATCTCTCCTAAAATAACATTTAAAAAAAAAGAAGAAAGGCAGAAAATAGCAGAAGGGATTAATAGAGGTTTGAAAGATGGAATCAGCAATTATACGAATATAGCAGACACCATTTTTGGACACCTTGGAAAAAAGCAAATCTGGTTTGTTGTAATAAGAAATGTATATAAAGAATCTTAGTGCGTGTTGCTTTATGACTGTGCACGATGTGGGATCCCACTGGGAAGAGCCCTGTAAAAAATGAAGTCACGTCATGGTGTTTGTCATCACGCGAGACCTAAGAACCCCTGCATAACGTGCTGACAATCTCATGCATGATAGTAAAACAAATTCACTTAAAAATCCTCCATTCCAGACACAGATGGTTGCATGCACACAGTTCCTTCGCTTCTTAAGTATAAATAAAATCTCACGTGTATTTCTCTTACAGAAGATGCAGGGACATCTTTCGTGGTAAATAACAATTATTCTACGAAGATATTACCTTTACCATTTCTTCAGGGGCACCACGTGACCCTTTTTTCCCCTCTATTAAGGCGTTGCCAAGCTATTGGTACTTTGGCAAACACCAAAATGAAGTCCTAAACAGCCTGTGTCGTAAATTTTTCAAAGTCCTTCACTGATACCTTCCATCCACTAGTTGCTGCTCCTGTTTCTTTTTTATTCCTTCTGCTCATTTAAGATGTTTTGCCTTATTTCCTGTTTCTGCTGTCGTCTGAGTGATTAGTTGACGCGCGAAATTAGCGAAGACAGGCTGCTGCGTTGATCAAAGTGACAGCCTACCGGTGTCTCTGCCATTATGTTCATTCACTTCTCCGACATGGGATGCAGCATCTCTGCGCACTGAGACCCAATTAGCGTCTTATATCAAAGGCGAGATCGACAGGAATCTAATCATAATCGCAAGATGCCTGTCAACGGAAGTAGCTGACTGTCTATTAGGGTTAAACCAAACAATGTTTACTTCAGGGGGCGAATTTGTACACAGTAAAAGAGATCTGTATCTTTCCGCAGCGAAATATAAATAAATAAGCCAGAAATGTAAGTGTACCTCACTCTGGCCTGCTGCTGATGTTTAACATGTAATAAAAATGTAGTTTCGTGTGTTAGGGGGAGAATTCTCCACCCACCACACGAAAAAAATGTGAAAAAATCTATATAATTTGAAATGCGTTTCAGAATTTTTCAATAATCGATAAAGTTGAAACTCTTTAACGATATCGGATTATCGGGTCTGTATTAAAAAATCTATAAAAGTATATTAGAAGGTAGTACGCATTCGGGCCATTTGCTTCTATTTATTTATTTTTTTTTTCAGCACTAATTGCAGCACAGACCCGATAATCCGAAATCGTTAAAGAGATTACACATTTGAAGATTTCGGACTATCGGGTCTGTGCTACAATTGGTGTTCAAATAAAATCTGATTAATATACATTTGACTTCTTTTACTGTTGTCTGTAACTCATAACACTGTTTATATATAATTAAATTTATTTTAAATATTTAAATAAATAATGAAATATCAATGAATGTCGTTTGGTTTTAATGTTAAAAGTTATTAGGTTCGAGAGTTCAATATTATGAAACCAGGGTTTAATATGCTGCAAATTATACAAAAAAAGGGGATTTCGTTTACAGAAGGGTCAAAAAAGTATCATAGAAGGCAATTTAATCGTAATGAGCATTCTATGTAGAGAATTGTTTCCCTCATTAGTTCAGTCCTCGAACTTTTTGATCATACCTCGTACCAACGAAAAAATAATTTAGTTTGTATTACCAGTCCTCCACCACACGGGTTGGAGAAGACCTTAGTTCGAATCCCTCAATGATGTTAAGAATTTTAGGGGTCTTTTTCAATATGGCTGGGTTAGTCGGCCTCAGGCGAGGGTAGCATGGTTTTTTCTCCAGAAAATTCAAGTTTTTCATCCACATCGACCACTTATGGTTAAATAGAGTTCTCTGTACTTATATAAAAGAAAATGCATTTCTTCTTGCTGAAGGGATTAAAAAAAACACATGATTATTATTTTTTAATTAATCTTTATTAAGAGAACCCAATTACAACGATTATTCTTTTCTTTTCGATTTCCTGAAACATAAAACCATCTCTAATTCTGAAGATAATCAAGACTCGCGAATATTTAGAATAAACATGAAATAAAAATGTCATTACTGCAGTTTACAGAGAGATTTTCTTTTATCACAGTTCAAAAATAAGTGCGTTGGAGTTAAAGTTTGTAGTTAATGCTTTTAGTGCTAATGCATTTATAGGAAACTTGGTTTTGCTTTCTGACTACGTATACAAAAATCTTTTGCAAGAGGAATATCTTAATTGAGGCTGCATTAATAAATAATGCTCGTACTAACACACTTTTCTCTATAAAGCACTTTCTTAATGAGGGACTTTTAGTGTACATTAGTAAAACAGTGGTTACTTTCATCAGTTTTCATCCACGTGCTAGTCGAAGAATTTTGAGCTCCTGGGAACCAATAAGTTTTTGAAATATTTTGCTGTTTTATTGATCTAACGTGATTAATAAAGCTTTATATTCCAAGTTATGCAGCAGTATACTAACAACCGCAAAGGGTTCAACGTAGAGGGAGCGCTATGGCTCGGGTGAAAACTGAGAGGTAAAGTTGTCCTCCGAATCACGGCCTCACGAAATGTACTACTTGTTTGATGTTTGCGGACAAACTCGAACTGGACATCATACAGCCAAGGAGAAAGATTGCTGTACAAAAATTGGAGCAGTGTGGCATTAAGGGGCAGTTACTTCTACGGATAAAGGGATGGCTGCAGTAAGATCTAGAAAATTTAGGCAGATGTGATGAGAAATGGCAATTGAAGTTTAACATTGACAAATGCAAGGTAATGCATATGGGAAGCAGTAACCCCAGAGTAACGTGCTGCGTAGTACTACACTCATTGTAGTGGAAAATGAAAAAGACCTGGGGGTAATTGTGCAATCTGATAAGAAGTTCTGTGAGGAGTGCAGACAGGCTGCCAGAATAACTCATGGGATTTTTTCAATGATATAACGTAGGATGTATAGCTGCTGGAGTGAGTACAAAGAAAGGCTACGAGATTGGTGAGGGGAACAAAGGAGTGCTCTTACCATGAAAGGCGTCATGTCTGCAAATTGCAGTGTTTGGAAACTAGGCACCTGCGAAGTGATCTGATAGAGGCGTTTAAACCTTGAATGGATGGAGCAAGCTCAATGCTCTTGGGATTTTTCCTGTTGCTCAGACTGCGCACATAAAGGGACATAAATTCAAATTTAGGAAGGATGGTTGCAGAATAGATGTGAGGAAGTTTGCCTTCAACCATCGGGCGGTTGATTGGTAAAACAAGCTTCCATCCGTTGTTGCGAAAGTGGGCAGATCGAATAAATTCAATGAAGAACTACGCAAACCATTGGAGGGGGTGGATAGGTGAAATGGGAATTTTATTTTATTTTTTGTCTCGTGCTTTGTAAGCTTCCTTTTTTGCATCATTTGCCACTATTGATACTAATACTCATATTAACTATTCTCTTAACTCAAGAAAACCTTAATTCAATTATTTTTTAAATTTTCTTTTTCATTTCTGGTTGTATATTGTCCATTATTGTTCTGAAGTCAAGGGCATTTCTGTCTCATCTAAACGTATAGTAGGAGAGCCGCTACTTTGAAGAACCTCGTGTAGATCTAGCTGATATGAAACTTGAAATATTCGCTTTTTCAGAGATGACTCCTTGGCCCTCGAGGCACTGTTTCGTTGCTTTGAATATTACAGAAGTTGTACGTTTAGTGAAAGATTGGCCTACTTTCACCTGTCAACCGAAGTGATTGAGAAATATTAGTCCTGGACAGTGAGTTCCAAAAAAAAAACTCGCTAATCCAACTAGAGTGGGAGGAAACGGTTAGTTTGAATAGAAAAGCAGAGTTGAAGGTTGGTTAATCTATGATGGCATAAATTCACAATTGCAAATTACTCTTTGTAGCGAGAACTTGCCGATCAATTAATAATTATAAATTTTAATTTCAGTAAACTTCACAGCCTGTAGGATCAAAATCGATATTTTTAATTAGAGAATTACTCCCATAATGCAGTTCGTCTATAATTTTGCCTTATGACACTGTACCATAAAAATAAACGTGGTATTTAACAAACGGACATCAACTACAGCCCGAAATATTCATTTTATTTTACGGGTTGCCAAGAACCGTGTTGGAAAAAGGGGCAAGGGATCCCCTTTTCACAGAGGGGAGTCCGCTATGCTCTTTTTGAAGTTACTCTTTCCCAGATGGACGTTAGTGCACGTCAGAGCCAAATTTCGATTTTTTTTAAGTGAAGGGGTGAAAGGGAGGTAGGGTTGAATGAACCTTGGAAGGTCGTCTGCATCCCTCTTTCCTAACCTTCACCCTCGCACCTCGGATGTTGGAGAGATGACGTAACCATCGATTCTTTCCGTACTGATGGTGAATTCTACGCGTCCATTAGGCTTAGTAGACTTTAGGTCTAATTTGGCCAATGGACTGATAAGGCTAATTCCTGGTTAGTTTTTGCAAAACTGGTCTCGTTACCCTTTTAGATTTGTGGGAGGACGTTGAAGCAAATTTAATGGTTGGTAATTCCAAGAATAATCTTTAATCGAGACAAAATATCAAAGAAAGAGTTCTCCTTAAGAGCATGCGTAGTCAGACAACTTTTTTTTATTTATTACTCCACGTTCAAGTTTCGCTCTTTTTTAAAAGACATTACCTCAAATAAAACGCATATTAGCAACTCATTCCAACACTGTTCATTAAATGGCAGAAATTCGTGGAACTGTTTGGGTAATGTTTATGGGATTCGTGACCGGTTCATTGAGTGGTCTGAAGTGGACGTGTGATTCAGAAAACGATGGTTTCTAGGGCCAAATGGCACACGGCCAAGTTCATTAGGCCTCAGGGAAAATACCATTCGTGTCTCGTGTTTATTTTGTTATCGTTTCTGTCCATCCGTCTATGAAAGATCGGTTGGTGGTGGTGGTGGTGGCGAAATCGCTTTAAAGCGTTTCGAAGAGAACTTTTTTCGAAGGTCTAGGGCGGGTTTATCATTCCTCTGGAAAGTGCGATATGCAGACAGTCACGCGTTAGAGAAGAAATTGGTGCGATGGAAATTTTTCTTCCAATCCACCGCCGCAAACACCCATCCAGCAACTGTAAAGAAGACAGCATTGCTCGAACGTGCTTTTCAATTAATGGGTGCAGCCACTAAGATCTATGATTAATGATAGGCTATTTTGGCTTACACGTCTTTGGGAGTTATGAAAATGATGGCGAATTAGTTTTGGGCTTACGTACTCAGCTAAGGTTTGCTTTTAACGACGTTAAGTGATAGGGCACATGGATACCGGCACTGTTTATTTGATTACAGCTCGTACATGATGGCCACCGATAGGCGGCGCTGTATTCTAATCTATTAAAACTGTTTTTCGCTCGCGATGACACAAACTGCAGATATCTTTCAATACGCTTATTTATTTGACTAAATAAATACGAAACAAACCCATCGAATAATTTACTGATCAATCAGCAAGTGCGCATGCGCCAACATTAAAGTATCAATCTCCCATTGGATATCTTAACTCATTATGGAGTTATTTATAAAATGCAATTTTTTCCCTAATCTTTATAAAGTACACCTAGGGGGCGCCACGTTGCTCCAAACACCATTTAAGAGATAAAAGACACTATACTAGAACATACATAACATAAATACTATTCATAGATGGCGCTGTAGTCATTTCTGTTTGTAGTTTCCTTTCATACTGGTTTGGAATCTTGTTTATCAACACAACTTGAGGTTTATTAGGAATGCTTCGGGGACCTTCGGCATCCAGCTTGTATTGAGCAGCAGTCCCTGTCCTTCAGACGAAATATGTTAATTTGTAATCCTTCAGGTGTGCAAAATGTGTCATGGCTGAAACCATATTGGTAATTATTAAACCCCGAAACCTGTTTGGGAACTGTCAAGGTGGCTGTTTTGTTTCTTATGTTTTTATAGTTAGTATTTGAATGATATGGCTGTTATAAAAGCTGGTAGTGTAATCTTAAGGTTCCACAGCACTGCTGAAAATATTTATTTCCAAACAAAAGACTAAAATTTAATGTGATATGGAGTGCACGAGCATAGCCATGGCAACAGAACACACGATAAGACAGACGTAATACAGCAGAAGACAGTATAGAACAGTGCAGTGCGTAATATGGGTTTTTTTCTTATTAACGATCAGTAATATTTCTTATCAAAGCAAATAAATAACAATGAACTCATCTTTTAAGAATTTTGGTTTATAATGAACAGAAAATTAGAATATCCTTTTACTTCTTTCATAAAGTATATTACTTAAACGATATTTTTAAATGTTAATATAACTATAAAACATTTAAGTATAAATATTATTTTGGGGGGATATTTGTCCGAAATAATATTTAACCAAGGGATTTGTCTTCAGCAATAACTTCTTGGACGCCTACCAAGTGGAATATCTTTTAAAGCAACATAGTAAAAATAATTCCCCCCTTTTTTTTTTTTCATTTTCCTTTTTCCCCTCAACTCTACTGGCGCTATTGCAATTAAAAGATAAGAAATAACCACACCGAAATACGTTTATCACTACAATATTGATTAGAAGTTCCTTTTTAATGTTAAAGCTAACGTTGCCAGTAAGACGCAATCTCCTGGCCCAGGATTTACAAGGGATTTCCGTTTTTAATAATTGTATCCGAGTCGAGGCGTTCTGTAGGATAGAGGAGGCAGTTAAAACGGGGATGTTATTAGCTACTTGAGACATTGGTAAGGCTGCCTCGTGGAAGGAAAAATGTGTAAGCTCCCCGGATTCAGCAGCTACCACATTGCCGTAAAAATCGACATCCTTGGTGTTTTCATTGTCCAACAGATCACTGGTATAATGCCCAACAGTGTGGCTCTAGTCGGGTTAAAGACAATTTCCATATTTTGGAAGTGGAGCTAACGTATTTGCCTGTTGATAAGATGTCCGTTATTTAGTTTCGATTTAAGCTCTTGTTTTGAGACTTCTTTTCGTTTTCTAACCTCTTAAGTAATAAATTTTATTCCTTAGGATTGCCTCAAGTCTGTCAAGGAAGGTCTAATTATATTTGACCTTGATTTGTAATACGCTGGTAACTAGAAGGAAAATAAATACTTACAAAAAAAAGAAGAGAAATGGTCATGTGAAGAGTTGATAACAACAGATAGTGGAGTTCTCCATCCTTCCCCGCCCCTTACTCGGATTAAATTGCTTCTTGATTTCCTCTAAGGCCATTTGGACACAAATGCAAAGATTTAGAAAAAGAAATCGTATATTTTTGGATAAGAAAAGAAAAATAATGGAAGGTCGCCAGATTTTCTTCACGCCTTCGATGTTTACTTTAAAATTTCCTCGAAGATGGGTGACGTTTAAGAAACTACAGGAAGCGATTCTTTGATATCAGATTATTATCAATCATTTTGGCAGTTAATCCACGAATAGACATTTAAGCCAATGTCCATAAACATCTTTCTCAACAAACCGTAGGTTTGTAATAAAGAGGGACATTCGATGGCTTCTAATAAACTGGAGACCAACGACTCCTGCCACCAAAGGACTATAAAAATTCCTGTATAGCTGAGAAGGCATTTGGATTGGCGATATCTTCTATTTCCAGTAGAAAATTTATGTACTATACTAGATAATATTTGTCTGAAATCTTGGTAAACTGGGCAAAAGAATAAGGCATGACTCCAATCTTCAGAGGTGCCCCCAGAAAGAGGTATCTGAAGTGGCCAGATTAGATTTAAGAAGACGACCTTCAAAGAACCAGGGCCAGTTAAAATGTATTGTGTAAGAAGGTGGGTAAAATGAAAGCCAATTACTTTTTGGGATAATGAATTTAATATTAGATATAAAAGATTTGATCACTGCTCCTTTGGTGGACGAATTCCATCTCAGTCCATCTTTTTCATTCTTCGGATCGACAGTGGCCATCCACAGGTCAAATCAGAAAAAAGTAAGAGGACATTCTTTATGAATATGATAAGCAAAATATTCGTACGTGACAGTTAGCCCGTTGTTCGAGTTGGGACCTGGAGTTGTCATGTACTAAGATGGAGAGATCATCGGCCTTGTCAGACATAGAAGACAGCCTATTATAGAGGACGAGGTTCTGAACCAGGGATGCAAGAATTGAACCCTAGGGACACCCTCGAAAAACAGCCATAGATACTGCTTATGTTTGGTTTGGATGAAGACAGGACGTTCAGTAAAGTTACTCCTGAACAGAAGGAAGTGATGTATGAAACAACTAGCGCTACTTAGGCGATGATGTCATATTGCTCATCTTTCCTAACCCCAGAACGATAGGCAGAATAAAGTTTAAATAAAAAATGAAATAAATAAATAAAAACCGCAAAAGTCGCGTCATCTGAACTAACTATTCCACGGTCGCAGTGATAGCTGAGGAAGATATTGGCGCCATCTACTCTCACTCACAATAACTACGACCCAACAATTGGATGCAAAGAGCCAAAGATAAACAGGTCCACCTCCATAGCTTGATGAAGATAAGTAGAAATTTAAGCACACTGCAGCGAGTGTGTCGCAGGATGAAGTGGCCTGCCTTAGGCAGAAGGGTCCGTTTGAAAAGTTGGCGACTGCCTCCCGAGGAAAACAATGGATTAATGGGCGCTCCTACCCATATGCCTACTACCAGAGAAAGGCAAGACAATCCAGCACAACCAATTGGAAGTTGTTGTTGTTGTAGTAGGATTTAAGGAGCATCAACGACCGAGACCATATTGCTCCGTGTATATTATCTGTAAATTGTGTTCTAAGGTCGATTTTCTGTTTGATGGATGAAAACCCATGCTACCCTGAGACCGACTAACTCAGCCACGTTGTGAAAAAGGCTCTTGAAAATTCTTCAGGTCTTTGTGCCGCTGTGGCAGCCGCCAGAATGAACTGAAGAGCAACCAGAGACGAAGAGCAGAAGATAGAACTAAGAGTGAAGATAGGCCAACGGACCCAGTACCAAGTACCTTCTGGGGGTTACAGAAGTAAGAAGCCTATCAGAAAAGTGAAGGCTATCCTCAAGATAAATGGCAAACACGAGAGCTATAATCAGAAGACGAAAGAATACCTGTTCACCCACTCTCAACTGATGTGCATCTATGATATTAAACTCTGTGGCAACAGAGAATAAACTCCAACAGCTACTCTGATCACCGAAGAGTTCATTCAGCACTTCCTGCAAATTTGTCTAGACAAATTCAAGACCCATGGACTGCATAGACAGGGTTAGGTGGGTCGGAAAACTGCTAGCTTGGGGGGGATACAAGGACTAATAGATTAACAGTAGCCACTGGCAGAGGTGAAAGTGATTCTTGCACTGCTTCTATTGGAATGAGCAGAAGCCTGGAAAACAAGATGCAGGATGTTTCAGAGACTGCTGGGAGTCATTGCGGTACAAGTAAACACATGGGTTGTGTTAGGGTAGCTAAGAAAAAGAACAGGTGCATGTATACTTGCATGTACACCAATGCTAGGAGTTTGGTAAATAAATTTGATGAATTTGAGGTATTGCTCAAAACATCAAAGGCAGATATTGTTGGGATATCAGAGACGTGGTGTCACACAGATATAAGGGATGCAGAACTGCAATTTGGGGAGTACAAAGTGTACAGGAAAGAACAGACAGGACAGGAAGGGAGGAGGGGCTATGCTATTAGTTAAGAAACACATAAAATTCAAGGAAGTGAAGCCAGTGGACATCGCTGGACAGTGCAGTGTCGAGTCAGTTTGGTGTGACATAAGCATTGGAGATCAAAATTGAGAGAAGGAGGGTGCTGTAGGCCTAATGACTCTGATGAGTATAATAAGAAACTGTACAGGGAAATAGAGTGGGCCAATAAATCAGAGAGTCTTATAATGGGGGATTTTAATTTCCCAGATATTGACTGGAATTTGGGGGCTGGTTACTCACACACTAGCAGGGCTTTTGTGGATTTATTGGATGATTGTTTTCTACATCAGCATGTTCGGGAGGCAGCTAGATGGAGTAATACTCTTGATTTGATTATCAGTAGTGATTCTTCATGCATTAAGAATCTGCAGATAAATGAACCACTAGGTGGCAGTGATCACAGTGTGCTGAAGTGGGATTTACTCAAAGAGGTAACTACCATTAGGGGTAAAGGGGAGGGTTATTGCTTTCGTAAATGCGACTACGATGGACTGAGACTATTTAAATTCTATACAGTGGGACCAACTGATGATGTTACCAACAGCAAATTCAAAATGGGAAGCATTCAAAGAACTTATCTTGGAAGCTACTAGGCTTTACATACCAACTAAGAAATATTGTTCAAGGTTTAGGCCAAAATGGATGTCAGATGAACTAATGAGGCACATGGCAGAGAAGAAAAATGGATGGGATATATATAAATTAATGGATGACACAGAAGCCTATGATAGATACAAGTTGATCTGTAACCGAGTTACAAAGGAGGTTAGGCAGGCGAAGACAGATTACGAGAAATCCTTGGCAAGGGATGCAAAGAAAAACAGCAAAGAGTTCTTTACTTATGTAAACTCTAAAAGGAAGTGGATGAATCAGATTGGTCCACTTGATATCGATGGGTCAACTGTTGATGACCCTGCTCAGGTAGCTAACAAACTAAATGAATATTTTGCATCGACATTCACACATGAGGAATTATTCAGCGAGGGGAATGCCATAGATGAAGTAAACACTGGCAGTGAGCTGGAAAATCTTGTAATAACTGAGAGTAAAGTGGAGGAGAAATTGTTGAAGATAAACACAAGAAAGGCACCTGGGGTGGATGGGATCTATCAAGTTATATTAAAGGAGGCAGCAAAGGAAGTTAGCAAACCCTTAGCCATAATTATGAGAGCTTCCTTGGACTCAGGGGAGATACCCACAGACTGGAGATGTGCAAATGTGACCCCAATTCACAAAGGAGGATCAAAGGCCGACACAAGTAATTATAGACCTGTGAGTTTAACTTCTGTTCCAGGAAAATTAATGGAGGCACTGGTTAAAGAAGCACTGCAGGATCCGCTAGACAAGACTTCAGTTATAGCTCGGACACAGCATGGTTTTGTTAAGGGGAAGCCTTGCGTGACCAATTTGATTGGATACTATGATGCAGTCACAAAAGAACTGGATGCAGGGAATAGCTTTGATATTATATACTTGGATCTTAGAAAGGCTTTTGATACTGTTGCACATGGAAGACTGCTACACAAATTGGAGCAGTGTGACATTGGAGGCAAATTGCTGCTATGGATAAATGGGTGGTTGAGGGGGAGAAAACAAAGAATGATAATCAGTGGACACTGCTGATCGTGGACTAGTGTTGTTAGTGGAGTCCCTCAGGGTTCGGTGTTGGGTCCGTTATTGTTTTCTGTATTTATAAATGATATTGATGATGGTATATCAAGCTTAATGTCCAAGTGTGCAGACGATACAAAGGTTGGCAGGGTTGTTAAGGACACTACTGACGCTATCCTGCTGCAACGGGATCTGGAAAGGTTGAGTAGATGGGCTGAGAGGTGGCAAATGATGTTTAACATTGACAAATGTAAAGTATTACATATGGGAAACAGCAACCCCAGGGCAACGTATCAACTCTGTGGCACTACACTGACAGTGGTAGAGAATGAAAAGGACCTGGGGGTAATTGTGAAGGCAAATATGAAGTTTTCTGAGCAGTGCAGATGGTCTGCAAGAGTAGCTCATGGTGTCTTGTCAATGATATACAGGAATTTTTCTAGCAAGGATAAGGAGGTGATTATTCCCTTGTATAAGGCAATGGTCAGGCCACACCTTGAGGCCTCCAGACCTGTATACAGTACTCAAGGTGCGGCCTGACCATTGCAAACAGGGAAGGACAACAAGATTAGTGAATGGAACAAAGGGTTGCTCTTACAAAGAAAGGCTTAAGTTTTGCAAATTACAGTGTCTGGAGACTAGGCACCGGCGAGTTGATCTGATAGAGGTGTATAAAGCCTTGAATGGTTTGAGCATGCTCAATGCTGATGGGATTCTTCCTCTTGCTCAGAATAATCACCTGAGAGGGCATAAATTCAAATTTAGGAATGACAGATGTAGGATAGATGTGCGGAAATTTGCCTTTAGCCAGCGGGTGGTTGGTTGGTGGAACAGACTTCCATCCCTTGTTGTGGAAGTTGATAGCCTAAATAAATTTAAGGCTCAGCTGGACAGGTATTTCGAACGAACGGAGGGGTGAAGTGGAAGTTTTTTTTTCTTTTTTTTTTTTTTTTTTTTGGCTGATGCTGCATAAGCTTGCTTTCTTGCATCAAATGCCTCTACTAATGCTAATAAGAGAAATCCAGTTTGCCGAAACCATCAAGTGAGTACCGGTGAAGAGATTGAAGCCATGACAGAGGGGGGGGAGAGGAGAGAGCCCTACCAATATCTGGGTATGATGCAGGCTCTCCTAGTTAGAACACAAAGAGATCAAGGCCCCTCTTGACTGAGAAATACTATCAGAGACTGAAAAGCCTGCTAAAATCAAAGCTGAATTGTAGGGACATGGTCACAGTCACAAACACCTACGCAGTCCCAGTACTAACTTACTCCTTTGGGATCATAGATTGGTCGAACACTGAGCTGGAGGAAGCTATGAGATCGACCAGGATAATGATGACGGAGAGCCGCCAACACCACCCGAAATCTGCCATTGAGAGGCTGACCAGGACCATCGAGAGACTGACTGGAAAGGAGGGAGGAGTTTGATAGACCTCATTGAACAATAGAAGGCGATTAAGAACCTAAGATTACTTAGAGGAAGACACATTACCAATCGACCAAGCCATAAGGACGAGACGATCCCGCACAACAGACGAAACATAATCCTCATCCACAAGAAAGAAATGGTTACCTACCTGACCGACACAGCGGTGTCCAACACTAGTAACATTCAGAAAACGTACGAGGAATAGATCAGGAAGTACACGGATCTAGGACAGGAAGTCAAAGAAATGTGGAATTTAGAACACGATAACTATCCCAATCACCGGGTCAACCACCGGCATGGCACCAAATAGCCGGATAAGAACCTAGCAGCAATAGTCCATCCAGAGAACACTTACATGAAACTCCAGAAAGCACAATCCTGAAAAACACCTGTAGTCAGATGTTCCTTGACCAACAGTAATAATAATTGTAACCGTACACAACCAACCACTCCATGCACTTTCGACCAGTATCCCTCACAGGGCGGTAAAAATCCGATAAGGAGAATGAGGAGTATTTGATTCCCCTGGATTTTAGGAAAAATTAATTTTTACCCAGTACTTTTCATATTTAAGGAACTGATTTCTTTCCGTTGGTATAAAATCGTTAAGAGTCTAATACTCGCCAGTAGCCACCATATTAATGTCTTATAAATTTGGACTATAAAACTAAAAATCAATTTGCAGAGCATTGGTCTTTTTCGACGAACTCAACGTCCAGCTCTGTTTTTAATCAGAGAATGGTCGACACCATTTTCAAAGATATATCGGCTGTCCCAATATGCTTTTCGGGATGGAGCGTTGTTGTGATCATTAGGATTTATTGGAATTGTAAGCGTGCGTTTTTCACCTGCATAACATATTTATACACTGGCCGCAATCAATACGTTGTTTATGGTAAGTCGGAGACTTTTCAACCTTCTGCAATCCGAATGTGTCGCTGACGGAGAGAGCCGAGGAGGCCCCATGATTGTTTTGCCCGGTGACGTCACACAGTCGCTCTCGTCTACGGAGTGCGCGAACGAATCCAATACTTTTTGTTAAGAGCCGTTGGCGCTGCTTGATTGCTAGGCAACGTGAGAGGAAAGACATCTTTTACCCTTTTATCATAGGTAGCAGCGCGTTCTTAACCCAGATTTAGTGTCTTATCGTACCTCGCGCGTCTACCCTCCGTTCTGTAGCATTTTTCCATTTGCGAATAAAGGGGAGTTGGAACTTGTAGGTTAAGAAGATTGCTTCGTCTTGTAGATTAAGAATTTTTTTTTATTTCGAGATCCTTCGATGTACCAATACAAGGAGGGATCTCGAAAGTAAACCTGAATCTGTCAAAACCCGGCAATCCGATGCCACCCGTTTATTTAGAGAAATGGGCGAATCCGGGAGATTACCCAAAAATCGACAAGGTTCCTGGATCGAGATTTCACCTTACAGCAAAGTTTTTACCACGCTCCATCGATAGTTGACTCATTAAAAACGCTATAACAAAAAGGTCTGTTTATATTTACTATTTCTTATTTTGTGTGCTGAATCCAACGGGGTCATTGACCATGCTGAGTTGTGGGCATATAATTTCTACTGTGGAAGTTGCAGGGCCCTCGTGGATAGCACAGTTGGCATAATCTCTGTCCTCCCTACATCGGGTAGAAAATTCCTGAGTTGAATCCCGTTAGTCTCAAGCGAGGGAGCATGGTTTTTCATTCAGCAAAATAGGAAATCGACCACAAATGTGACCTAAGTTGCTGATGCCCCTAAAACCCTACAACAATCAGGCAGCCAGTATGACCAGTATATATGGGACATATGTCGGGACAGCAAGATGGTGGAGTTCCTTCTGAGTGTACAAGCTGGTTTCTCTAGTTACCTTGCTTTCTCTGCCTCTAGGACAGAAGGATAGCAGATTAGTTACAGGCAGTGGCGGATTACCCATTAAGGCAATGAGGCACGTGCCTAGGGGCCCCAGGCTTTGGGAGGGCCCCAAGCCAAGACATTTTCCTATAGTGTTCTAAAATAGATTAATGTTTTCAGTAAACATCATAAACTTAACCCAAGGAGGATTTCTGATTTGTGATTTTTAGCATCTTTTCTTATAGCAAAGGTCAGCACAGTAGTACTATGAAAAAATATTGTACAAAAATGCAAAGTTTTCTTAGAAAATTCCAAATCCGGCCAGGATTAGGTCCAAGATTTGAATAGTTCTACTATATCCAGTAGCTGTAGAATGCTTTGGCTCAAGTCATTAGTAATTGTTTTGGCTAGACGGATAACTCTTGGATCAATGACTGCTCCATATTTTGATTGGAATGCTATTATAAGATTCTGTTCGTATTCTTCCAGCTTGGTTCAATGTACATCTCATTAAAATGGTGGGCGGAAAGTAACACTGGGACCAATTTTTGTTTTTAAAATTTGCTTTTAAACCAACAGGAAACTTTCCGCCCACTATTTGAATGAGATATACATTGGGCCAAGCTGGAAGGATGCAAACAAAATCTTGTTAATTTTTGAATAGAAGATTTTAAAGGTTAAAACGATATGGCCCTTTGGAAATGGCATTAAAACCAAATACTTTGAAGAGACATCCAGAAATTTAAATTTTATAAAGCGAAAAAATTTGTTTTCAGGATTTCCGAGTCCATCGGAAAAAAAGAGGGAAAGTGAAAAGGACTTACAACTCCCGGATTGTTTCTTAATTTCTGTTTAGCTCTTTGTCTATCTTTATCTCGTTCTATATCTTTATTTATCCTTCTCTCTCAAAAGGTATCAATTGTAGGAAGTGTTATTTTCTTCCCAAGTGAACAAGGGTTGTTCATACAATGTAGAAGCGTTTACACTCTTCGCTCCACCAACTTCGTTTTTTCGACCTCAACTCGCAATAACAGTCTGTAAATTAATAACAGCCTCTGTTAAACCCCATCTGGAATGCATTTCCTGTGTTTACTTAGTAATTTCCTGTGTGTAAATGGACTTCAGCCAATTCGGAACTGGTTATTACATTGCACACCCACTTTCGGGTGTCAAGCGACCGTGAAAAGTGGCACTCTGCAGTCCTCCCCTATCATAAGTCAGTGTGTTTCGTCCAATGAATAGGAAAAAAAAGAAAAAAACAATCGTAAAAGACACGCAATTATTCCATCAGGCACTTTTATCCCAAATCTCCTATTTTTGTTTGTTAAATTCTCTCTCGGTCAACACCAGAGGTCATTGCTGTTCTCTAATTCCAATATTTCTAAGTGTTGGAATAGGCTAGAGGTAATTTATTGAAACTACATCCCTCTGATCGTCTCTTACCTTCGTTTTGTTGTCCCCGTGCTGTTCGACTTCACCTAAACCAAAATTATGTGGTTATTAGTATTGGGGGCTCTGCAGAAGTTGAGGGAAATAACTCCATTTATGCCATTTCGTCTGTAGGTTTATGGGCTTTAATTGGAGAGGGCCGTGAGGAATGCATAGCAACATACGCCAGAGATTACAGGTTGTTTCTGTTCGGGGTGGCGAGTTCAAAAACTAACAACCGGAAACCTAATCCTCTGGTGGTAAGGGAGCCCTAAGAATCTGTGGCGCCCAATAAATTTTGTTACCTCTATAATGTGTCTGACTAACTCCAGGGGGTCATTATTACTAGTCGACGCGTTGCTTAGAATTAAGTCAGTGGCCTCTGACCTCGAGGTCTGGTATAAGGAGCCCCCTCCATACGGGTCTTCGACATTCTGAACCGATGATTAAAAGACCTGTTTCTGATTGCCGGCTTTTATTCCACAAAACATGCCCCGATCTGAAGAATTTCATCAATTGGCACCAGGTGTCTCTCTCTTTAGTACTAAGGGAGTACCCAATTGATTTCGTGTCCAGAATTGTTAACGAGAAAAGAATCTTTTGCAATCGTCTGATTCCTGTCTCATTAATGAGCAATAATTTCCGTTTTTGTTATTTCTCGAGGTATAATCGGCTATTATTAATTATTATTATTATTTCTGACACTTTAAAATGTGGCTTATGCCTCAATAAATTGTTATTTTTTGAAGGTCATAGTTATTTCATCTAATAGGATGAATGAGGCCTGCGCTGGTTACAATGGAGTCGCTGGTTAAAGAAGTAATGTAGGACCATCTGGACAGAAATGCAATTTTACTGCAGTCACAGCATGGATTGTCTGACCAATCTGATTGGATACTATGATGCAGTGACTAAGGAACTGGATACAGAAAATAAATTTGATATCATATACTTGGATTTCAGAAAGCCATTTGATACTGTTGCACATAAACGACTGCTGTACAAACTGGAGCAATGTGGCATTAAGAGAAAGTTAGTGCTATGGATAAACGGATGGTTAAGTTGAAGAATACAGAGAGTGGTTTTCAATGGGCACTGCTCTTCATGGATCAATGATATCATTGGTGTTCCCCACGTTTCATTGCTGGGTCCATTGTTGTTTTCAATTTTTATTAATGATATTGATGAAGGTATATCAGCCTTAATGTCTAAGTTTTCAGATGATACAAAGGTTGGTAGGATGGTTAACGACAGTTTTCAGGGTGGGATGCTGCAGCAAGATCTAACATTGACAAATACAAGGCATATGGGTAGCAATAATCTCAAAGTAACTTATCAACTGTGCAGAACTATACTCAGGGTAGTGGGAAATGAAAATTGGCCTGGAGGTAATTGTGCAGTCGGATATGAAGTTCTCCGAGCAGTGCAAACATTAACCAGAACAGCTCATGGGGTTTTGTCAATGATACACAGAAACTTTGCTTAGATAAGGAGGCGATTATCCCTTTGTACAAGGCCATGGTTATGCCACATATTAGGTAATGTATACAGGTCTGGAGGCCTCGCTTTAGGAAGGATGTAGATCTGCTGGAACGGGTGCAGAGAAGGGCAACCAGATTGGTGAAGGGAGCAAATGGGGCGCTCTTAGCTTTAAAGGTTTCAGTTCTGCAAGAACTGAAAATCTGAAAGTCTGGAGACTAGGCACCTGCGAGGTGATCTGACTGAGGTGTTTGAGGCTTTGAATGGATTGAATAAGCTGAATGTGAATGGCATTTTTCCTCTTGCTGAGACTGCATACATGAGGGGACATCAATTGAGGTTGAGGAAGAATGGTTGTGCGCAAGTTTCCCTTCAGTCAACGAGTGGTTGATCGTTGGAACAGGCTTCCATCTGTTGTTGTGAAGGTGTATGGTTTGAACAAGTTCAAGGAAGAAGTAGACAAATTCTTGGAGGATAAGGATGACCCAAGAAAGCTTCCTTTCTTGCGTCATCTGGCTTTTGAAATATTTCCTTATTGGCTTTTGAAATATCTTCATCGATGAAATAAAATACTTTCATTAATTCTAAATTACTCGTCTAACGCCTAAAGAGATTTACTGTTTTTAAAGGTGCCAACAAGGAACCGGAGTTTGAAGGTGGGATGCCAGCAGGGGGTCTCCTGACTTCGCCTCTTCAGATTTCTTCTTTTTTTCCATCTTTGAATTTCTTTTTTTTGGGGGGGGGGTTATTATTGTTTATGTTATTTGTATATTGTATAACTGTATGGCTGTGTAGTTTCTTTTTTTTATTTTCTACACAGTAAATCAATAAATTTTTATGCATACTTTCGCTGAAATAAAATAAAACAACAAATTTGTTATTTTGTTCTATTAATTTATTTAAAGTTGGTTTCAAAATGAGTATCTGTCAAGCATAACATATATATATATATATTAACAATATACAGAATTATAAAATTCCGATCTGGAACGTATTTCTGACATTTCCATTATTTCTTATTGGGACGTTTGTTCGTTTAAGGCGTTTCGCTTTACGCCTACTTTTCAGAAACTTGATTGTGTTAAGTGGGGACTTACTCTACATTGTTTTTTTTTTTTTTTTAATATTTTGTTGTATACGCATTTTTTATAACCATATTTAATGAAAATTGAAGAATCATCAGTGGACATCGTGGACATTCGTTATTGTACCAATTATCTTAAACAGTTGATACTTAATGCCATAAATCCTGTTTCTTACACAACAGTAAGGGGCAATTTGCCCCTTACTGTTGTGTAAAACTCTCTACTGCTCATTGTTAATGAAGATTGAACAGCTGGAATATTATTTTTGAATTTGACCGAATTTGAATCGCCACCGAATTGGTAGGATGGTAATGAACATTCTCCCCCTTAGTTTACCCCACCCTGTGTGGTCCACGTGCAAAATCTAACGATTGCTTCAGTTCATTCACCTAGTCTATGACCTTCCCTCCCTCCATGGAAACAAAAAATCAAGGGGACACTTCTGTCTGGGTTTTTCCAATCCCCTTTCGCTCCATAATGACCATGAGGGGCCTACTCACGAAGGGGTTGAGTAGAGCGTTGGTAGGAGATAGAGCACGCACAATCTGCTCCATCTCCCCTTTTTGTTGGGCTATAGATCCGAGTGTCGATATTAAGACCTACTGGTGCTGCAGTGCCATCTGCCGGATAATGTAACTGTCTCTAGAACAGAGTTTCCTCCACCTTTTTAACAATGCGGCCCTTATAAATTATACACAGTTGAGAACAAAAAGAGTTCGTTCATTTTAAGAATTAAATATTTTTAACACTATTTTAACATTTTTCGGGGATGGGAAGGGGTTCACTTTTCGGGATCCATGGGTTGAGAAACACCATCTACAATGTCCCAGGAAATTTTAGCCTATTTTTATATGATAAAATGATTTTTAAGATCTTTAATTGTGGTCAATTTGTACTGATATTGGAATCAACTCCTCTTTATTGGTTTTAGAAGGGACCTGCCTTTTTTATTTTTCTTTTGATAGCCATCAGCATCAGCTGTGAAGTTTGAAACAGAACTGAGTGTTGTTTATTAAATACAAGAAATTTTCCAATCGCATCCACATTTGAATGAATCATTGGATTTATCGTACGCATCCCTAAAGAGGGCCTCCTTTTTGAACAAGTTCGCTGACCTGGCCTTCATACCCCTTTAAAAAATCAGCAGTCGCACACCATCGACTGTCACTCCCCACCCTCTCCACTGCCCTCAAACAAGGTCAATCCTTTCATTCTGCGCAGAGGAAAGCCAAAAAAAAAAAAGAATTATTTTTTCACCGTTCCAGCTTCATATCTTTCATTGCATCCCCTCCTACGTCGTCCGTCCTTTCCCCACCCCTAGTTTGTATATTAAACAGATCACAGCGACGCTGACTCATTTCTGCGTCGGTAACTACGGCAAAACCCTTTCCGTAACTCATCTCTTTCTCCTGTCGGCGGTCCGTTGGAAAAAAGAGAACCGCTGGATGGCAGCCGTGACTCATCTGCATATTTAGAGGGGTTGCAGTAGCACCTGGACATCAAAG
Organism: Mastigoproctus giganteus; assembly: GCF_048544385.1. Taxonomy (NCBI): domain Eukaryota; kingdom Metazoa; phylum Arthropoda; class Arachnida; order Uropygi; family Thelyphonidae; genus Mastigoproctus; species Mastigoproctus giganteus. Next base: position 30,827,625 of record NC_143584.1, on the reverse strand, counting down.
GGTTAGCTCGCTGTTCCGTTAGAATGAACATTTGAAGAAAAGTGACGGGTGGCCCCTTTTTTTAAACATCGCGTGATTTACACGCAAATATACATTTCTGTTACATCAGACTTTAATTTTTGCGGTTTAGAGTACATATAGTCCAGATTCCTTTGGTACGCAACAAGATTGGAAAGTTTATTGAGCCATTGTGATAAATACTGAATATCGCAAAAAATTTCAAACAAAAGTACGCATGTGCATCAATGAACAATATTCTTCATCTCCAAAAAGATAGTCACAAATGGGTATTCTTCAGGGTGGATAAGTAGTCTCAGGGATCAGTTGATGAACCTCTCCTATTTCTAATCTTTAATGGTCTCTGTATGAAAGGGTAGTGGTACAGTGTTAAGTTTCTGTGCTTAATGTATAATACTTCAAATAGTGACCCTCCAAGTTTTATAGTTTATATCATTTCTTTTTTTAATTACAGGTCCTGAAATCAACCAAGTTGTGTGAATGAAGAAAGGACAAAATCAGCCGCCGTGCAGTCATCCAATATTTGTGGGCAGCAGAATTTAAGCGAGGAAGGGAGAGCCTGGAAGATGATCCAAACTATGGAAGATCTGCAACCTCATCACTCCAGAAGTTGACAGTGTGCATAATCTGGTGAGGAGTGGTCGACGAGTGACAGTTTGGTACATTGCCATTATCTTGGGTGTCTCATCTGAATGTGTGTACCACATAATAACAGAGGTTCTCGGTACGAAAAAGATGTCAGCACGATGGGACCCAAAATTTCTGACAGCAGATCAAAAATACATAAGTGTTGTCAAGTCAAGTGAACATATACAGTTTTCAAATTTCCTTGCAAGGTTTATGACCATGGATGAGATGTGGCTCCACGAAGGGTCCAGAAAAGGAGCAGTCCAAACAGTGGAAATATAGCTCTTTCGTCCGTCCCAAAGAAAGCCAAATCGGTTCTTTCTGCTGGAAGGGTGGTGGCATCGGTTTTTTTTGGGATGTTGATGGAGTGTTTCTAGTGAATACCTTCAAAAAGGCCAGAGAGTCACAAGGGCATATTATGTAGACTTTGTGAGGCGTTTGCATGAAAACATCAGAGACGATAGCCGAGGAAAATTCAGCAGAGTAGTCTTATTCCACCAGGACAACGCGCCTGCTCACATATCTGTCAATGATATGGCTGCACTGCATTAAGGGTGGCTTAGAAATATTGAACTATCCCCCATATTCATCAGATCTAACACCATCGGACTTTCACTTATTTTCTACTTTGAAAAAATACCCGGATGGCATCCATTTTCCCACCGACAGCGACGCCATTGCTGCAGTTGATGCATTTCTGGATGCCCAAGAGAAACTTTCTTCGCAGCTAGAACCAACACATTGTCGCATCGGTGGCAAAAGTGTCTTGACTTCAAAGGGGACTGTGTTGAAAAGTAACACGTTACCAGACTCCTCAAATAAAACTTTCCTACTCAGGCCACGAACTGTAACTTCTTACTGGCTGGAGAAACAGGACCAATGGGGCAAAAATTTATAATCTTAAGGCGTAATAAAGGACTGGATTTCATGAATTTTACCTTCGTGCAGCGTCTTGTAGATTACCGGAATAAATTTGTGTAGGAGGAGAATTTGAACTTCAAAGCAGAATTGGATACCTAAAGGACCACCACCACTCTTGGTTGGCCCAAATATAATAGTTATTTTTTATTAGTCATCTCCCTTTCTTGATGTAACTATTTGAAATGGACCTGTAATCCTTCGACGTTTTGGGATGGGCATTTTTAGGCACAGATATTGTGAGGTGAAGTTGGGTAGCGTTTTGGAGGATGCTGCCTGAATTTTTGGAAGAGTAGGTCCATTACGTACTGGCTACAGACCTTGGGAATAAATCATGCTTCTGGTTAATTTGTTACCACGATGCAACTGTATTGAAGGAGACACTCGCATATCAAGATGATTTTAATGTTTATCTACAGCGTTTTCTAAATGGAGACTCACCCACCCAATGATTTTCAAATAGTTCATTTACTTCTTAAAATACAAAACCATGCCTCACACCTGACATTCTTGGTCTCTTAACGAAAATAAAACTGATTATAGTTGTAAATAAAGCATAATGGTAAACACTGAACTCATTGTTTATTGTCTGTCAATCTCATATAACGAGAGAGAGAGAGAGAGAGAGAGAGAGAGAAAAGCTAATTTCGTAACTTTAAATCATGCTTAGGATACTCTTCTAACGACAAAGGTCATTGAGCAATTAGCAACTATGCGGTTCTCATCCAAAGTAAACCACAACCTGTTTGACCTTCAGATGAAGATGAATCCAACTCTCATCTTTCTAAGAAGGTTATTCGAAACCCTTTCCACTTTAGTTTCTAATTTCTAGCCTAATTCTTTCTTTCCCCATCTTTGTCACCCCTTCTCTCTCTCTCTCTCTCGATGTTACCTACTGTTGGGAAAAAGTTGTAGATTATCATCTTAACTCCAGATAATTCACTTATGTGGTTGGTTCCCTTGGAACCAAACGAACTTTTCTTGGTAAGTCGTTTAATGTAATTGAGGTAATGATCTCATCTTGCTTAATAGCAACGTTTCGTGGTACTCCCCCCACCACCTAATGCTTCAAGAAGTTAGTTTCCTTGGCTCATAATAATGGCAGAAGCTTTCTATCGCATGGAAGGCTGCAATTAGTAATGTGGCTTCTGGTTAAGGTTAAGAGGATGCGGTTAAGGAGATGCGAATGAGAGAGAGAAGGAAGGAAGGGGGAGTAGGTGGATAGAAGACAGAATGGAGAAAGAGAGAAAGTTAAAGGACAGGGGAAGACAAAGAGAAGGAAACGGACTAATAAGAAAGAAAGAAGAGATGAACAGATTAATTGAGAGAAAGAAAAAGGTTTGAAGGATAGAATAAATAGGAGAGCAGAAAAGACAGAGAAAGAAATAAGAAAAGTTAAAAGATAAGAGAAAGAGGAGAAACCAGAATACAGAAGTGAGTGAGGAAACAGAAGATAGATACGAGGGGGTATCAAAATGTTTTCCCCTGACCATGTTCTAAGTGTCCCGGGAGGTTGAGGTTTGAAACATATATTACTCCTTTTCTGTGTAATCACCACCCAAAGAGACATTTCTCCCATCTTTTGTGGCACTTCCTTATACCATTTTTGTAGAAGGTCCCTTCTTTATTAACAAAAAACAACAAGCGGCCCCTAGCCAGAAACTGGCAAACCCGCTATGTACATACATAGATATGTATACAATGATATATATATATGATGGTACATACAATGATATATACATATAATCGTGTTAATTACAATGTTATAAGTGTAATGAACATGTACACACAGCAAATCACATCACGCTAATCAGAAGTATTACTTGTGGCCCAGGAATCACAAGACAGCAGTCTTTTTCTGTCCTAGGAAGAACGAAAACCGCACCCACTGGAGGTAGTGCTATACCAATGGGTATTAGCTACTCCTGTATCCACAGCTGCCCAAACTGGGGTACAAGCTTAAAAAAAAAAAAAAGTAGATGGCAGGCGATATCAGTTTTAAGAGATATCGATAGACATTGCAGGTGTTGGGTTGGTTCCTTGTTGTTGATAGACTTGAGAAGAGTTGCTTTCTTTTGGTGAAAACAGCAGAGCAGAATTGTTGTATAGCTGAGAACGATTGAGAATTTTCAGTGAGCACCACTTCATTTCCTTCAGAGAAGTTGCTGACAGCAGCTTGTAGTGTAGATCTGTCGTCGTGGTACAGGTTGCAGCGATACAGAATGTGCGTCCAGGTTTCCTCAACACCACACAAGAGAGATTGGTGTTAGACAAGCCAAATTGAAATAGTTTGGAGTTGATGGAGCCGTGCCCAGTAAGTATATACGATGTTGTTAGGCTGGGAGAAAAACCATTGGCGGACGTTCTTGTTGAGAGGGAAGGTAACTGCAGGAGCAAAAGAGCGGGTGACTTGACCAGTAGTACTGGAATCCCATCGTGATTGCCACACACTGATAAGTTCATTCTAGATTCTCCGTTTCTCGTCTTTGATGTTAGCAGTTAAGTTGCATGAGATGCCGAGAATCTCACCGGGAACTCCGTGCTTTAGACGATAGCATAGTCCTTTGAAGATTACATGCAAGTCTAGTGGTAAGACTCCAGCAAGGAGCTGGAAAGCAGCAGAGGACACTGTCCTGCAGGCCCGGAGCATGGCAAACAGCATAATCCGTTGAATGGAGATGAGCTTGGAACGGAGTTTAACATTAACGGCTCTATGGAACCAGACTCCCGAAGCATATGTTGTTATTGGTACGAATACTGCTGTATAATATAGCAAGAGAGTCTTCCTATTCAGTCCGATTTGGAAATGCTGATAATTGCTGCAGTGAACTTCTTAATCTTCGAGGCGAGGTGATTAATATAAATAAATAAATATATTTTTCTGTTTATACTCCGGGACGACCAAACGGTCAGAGGAGTTCACAAGATAGACAGAATACAAGAAACAGCACCGTATTCAGTAATCACGGGCTTGAACCCCGGTCACTCAAGGCACGTGTACTTATGCACCCTCGCGCCTGACCACTAGGCTATGGCGTCGCCACTGAGAGGAGAAGGTTAACCTGTCATCTGAAACTACGCCAAGTTGTTTTAATTCAGGAACAAAAGGGATTTGCTTTCCGTCTACCTTTATATTTGGAGGTCTTCTGTAATCTAACTTGCCCTTAAAAACCATCAGTTTTGTTTTTGTGGCAGATATTCGCAGTTTATGTATACTTGACCACTTGATTAGCTCAGAAAGAGTTATATTGGCTGATTGTTCTAGTTGAAGACACGATCGACCTGGAATTAGAAGAACCAAATCATCGGCGTAGGCGAAGGCAGAGATATTGTCAGGTTTTTGCGTGAGCCAGCTGTCCAAAACTACGTTCCAGAAGAGAGGTCCCAGAACTTATCCCTGGGGGCATCCTCTTGAGATGGTCCTTGAGAGAGACAGCTGTTTCGAGATTACTTGGATGAGCCTATTTTGGAAGTAGCTTCTAATAACTTGGAACAGTTGCTGAGAGCACTTGGCTTTGGTAAGACGATTGAGAGCGCTCTCCCACCAGAGGGAATCGAAAGCTCCCTCGAAGTCAACGAATATGGCCATTTCATATTTAGCCCTCGAAGCTGATATGTGGTTAACCAAAGAGACCAAGGCGTCTTCACAGGATTTTCCCTTCTTGAAGCCAAATTGGGATGGAGACATTAAGTTTTGACCTTCAATTAAATCTGCTACTCTGGGTGCTAACAATCTTTTAAATAGTTTGCCAAGGTTTGCCAAAAGAGAGATGGGTCTGTATTGGGATCAGATTTATTTTTGTCCGGCTTGTGAATAATTTTGATCAAAGCTACCTTCCAGAGATTAGGAAATATCCCCTCAGTAAGTCATTTGTTGTACATAGAAGTATTTCTGGAAAGATTTCGGCAAATTTGATAATTACAGCATTTTCCACAAGATCTAAACCCGGACATTTATTTTGCTTAGGGACAGCTTTAGCTCGGGAAGAATGAAGAGATCCGTTTCATATGAGGAGTGGTAGGTTGAGTTGCTATTCCTGATAGATATTTGTTCTGGAGTTGTGGTGAGATCGTCCAGGGGAAGCAAGCGATCCGGGATAGCGTTAACTGAGTCATTCCAGTTAGTGGTTTCTGTGTCGTTGTTCACTACAGTGTTGTACAGTTCATGAGAGTGATACTTGTTTTTGATAATTTAATATAATAGACCCCAGGGATCAGTATTTCCTGTGGAATGAAGTAAGTGTTGCCAGGAGGCAAGTTTTTGTTTTGCAATTGTATTTACGTATTCGTTCCGCTGGCCTTTATAGATATTTTTTAGTCTGGTGACTTCTGGTTCAGGTCAGGACCTTCTCCGTTGAAAGTCTCTGCATGCTTTGTGTACTTTTTCGCGCAAAGTGAAAAGTTCAGCTGTCCACCATGGAACTGTAGTGTGCTTGCTAATTTTCTTCTTAGCAGAGCGTTCTGTAGCACGACGTAAGGCAGCCTGTACATAGAATGCATATTCTGAGGCATTGAACTGGTTCAAAGACCGGCGAGTGTCAACGTTAAAATCCTGGTGAATTGAAGACATAAATAAAGGCCATTTTGATGGTTTTGATCGAAAATCTTCTAAGATCTTTTGGAGGAGGAGAAGGAGGGGGACCTGTAGTATTTGGAAGGAGAGATATCTTAAAAGTGATTTTTTTCAGCAAGATTGCTTGCCAGCATCAGGTCGCATGTTTGTGTGCTCCCAGCTTAGTTACTATGTTCTTGTATTAGCTTCACCAAACTGATCCATATTTGGCATCTACGGAATCCACGAAGTGTAAGCTGTACGTCAATCCTTTCCATTTAATTCCACAAGTAACAGGTACAGTGCAATTTTCAATTTTAAAATTAATATTAGACGACCGATAATGTTACTGCTGATTGCCAGAATTCTGTAGGTTTCGCTTTACTCTTGAAACCAACCATGCTTTTGTCTCAAACATTACCTCTGCATTGCCACTGCAAAAAGAGGAAGAAGTCAGAAGGCGCCAAGTCAGAGGAATAAAGCAACAGCGCTTTAGCTGAGCATTCTGCGTCGCTTTTCCTTAATTACCACATGTAATTGCTTCAGTAAGTTGGTACAGTAATGTGCATTGATGTGATACAATTCTCCAGATAATCTCTAAGAATAATGCTCATCTCGTCCCAAAAAAAAACGGACATCAACACTTTCCATGCAGATGATTGCATTCTGACCTTTTTGGAAGTTGGCGTTGATGGATGTTTCTCTTGTTTTGAAACATGTTTTGTTTCTGGGCCAAAGTGATGTATCCATGATTCATCCATAGTCACCAATCGGGGAAAAAGAAAAACAAATCAGGATCGTTGTCACACATGGCGATCAATTCAGCAGAGCAGCTTGTCTTTTTTTCTTTCTGAAGACATGTGAGCAAGCGAGGAATCCATCGAGCTGAGAGCTAATTTGTATTCAGAATCATTGTGAATTATGCTCTCCATTGATCCATAGCTTATCTCAGTCTCAGAAACTTTATCTGTTATCCCGCGGTCATTGAAGATTGAGCAGTTAAATTTTCTTCACGAATTCAGCATTGTGAAATGTGGATGGCAATCCACTTCTTTCCTCATCATGGACGCTCTCCCGGTCGTACTTGAACTGTCTCCACCAATGTTTGACAACGTCATGCAATGGACAGATCTCCCCATACACCACAGACATTTCTTCATGGATAGTCCTTGGCTGTTCGCCTTTCAAAAACAAACGAAACACAAGAGTTTGTGCAATGAAACTTCTGGAATCTATTAATAGATAAACAAGCAATACAGTCAATAAAATATACCACTCATAGAATACACAGAAGGTCAGGTGAAAAGCTTTTTGGGAAAGATGAAAAAAAGCAAGAATAAACAGACTTAATAATTCTGTGGAATAAACAGAATTAAATAATTAAAAGAGATTTAAGTGTCAGCATTATGAATGCTAAAAATGCAATTTAAACAATTTCCACCACCACATTGCACCCAATTATGCGGATCCATTCGAAGGATGGACATTGTGCATTTCACGATCATTTAATTCCTTCCATCTCTCTCTCTCTCTCTCTCCCCCTCTCGTGTTCCTTCATAACCGCGGCTATTTTGATGCCGAAGAAATGGGGACGGGGTTGGGTAAGTGGCGATAGTTTTGTATCCTTTTACGAACTCGATTCGTGTTCATGAGCCAGCTGTTTACATCAGCAACCCCGACAACACTTGTTTCAGCTCCTAAGCCCATAAAACCTGCAAGCATAGCCATCTCTTATTCGTTCGTTCTCTTAACAATTTCCGCACGCTATTATGGTTTATTTTCTTCAACAGTTCGACATTCTCGATGTTTGGGGCCATCAAATCAGTTTAGTCTAAGCAGTTCATTTGCATACTCCACTCACGTAGCGTGGCTCTCCCAAACCACTTCACTCGGAAGATTTATTTAATTTCTCTCATCTAAAGAACACTGTTGAACGTGTCCCCCTCTCCTCCCACCCACCTCCGGTCCTTACCTGTCTTGCACTGTACATCAGCAGCGGCCCAAATCTTATAAGGAATATCACTTGTTCTAATAATGCGCTGTAACTCGCCTAAGTTCTCTTTGCACGTCTTCTTCGGTGCCAACTTCGTATTCCATTTCTTTAAAGACTTACGATCTTTCGCTTATTTATCCTCAATATCTGATCGCCTTCTAATCTCATTTACACTACTTCACAAAAAGAATCAGCTACCTTAATCGGTGCTAGGTTTTCCTAAAGATGAAATCGTTTCCACATCAGTAACCATCTACAGGTCCTTCGCAATGGACAATCTCCATTTTACATTTAAAGCTAAAGAGTACATATTGATTTGGAGAGAGAGAGAGAGAGAGAGAGAAAGAGAGAGTACCAAGAAGGTAGATGAAGGTTGATTAAGTATTGGGAAACATTTAAGAAATTTCTTGACTTTGGACTTGATTTTTAGAGGAAGCGATAATTATCACATACTTATGCAAACAAAGGTTAAATATTCCTGTAGAACCAAAAAAAATTCCCCAAATTCGATTTACAGTATCGACACAGGAGGACACCATATGGGCGAGTGTTAATCAGATGGAAGGTTTCAAGACAGTGTAAGAATAGGTCAATGGATTTCGCCATTACTTCAAAAAGGGTGCAGAGATTTGTCCATAATTAAGAATTGGTTGGACATGGGCAGATCTATAAGTCTCAGTAAAAACATCAGTGAAATAAGTGGGTAAAAGGTTTGTATACAATTCAGAGGAGGCACTAATTGGAGTGTGGTCGACAGGGAAAAGATTTACCAAAGTCCTGTCATCTATGTAAGGGTTAGACAAGGTCCAATACGATTAGGATGTTGTTGTTCTTGTTGTAACAGTTTTAGAAGCATCAACGACTAGGGCCATATTGCTCCGTGTACACTGTCTAAAATTACATGTGTTCTGTGGTTGATTTGCTGTTTTTCTGGACAGAAAACCCGAGTTTCCGGAAGGAAAAAGCCTTACTACCCATGCCTGAGACCAACTAATTCCACCACGTTGTGAAAGAGGCCCATAAAAATTCCTCACGTCATCAACGGGACTCGATCCTGCCACGAGGGCAATCAGGATGTAAAAGAGGTACAATGAACATAGAATTTGCAGGCAATCTCTTTGCGAAGGCACCAGAATTTC